>NW_028324146.1:14665000-14969166 GCF_054372755.1 Phalangium opilio | reverse complement strand
AAATATTAATCAAAGTGTTCACAAGCAAAGAGAAAGCGATAATACACCGTAGGCCAAGATAAATACGATTAAACTTGGCGTTCTTTCTCGTCTTATGTGAAGAGATATTAACGTTTCAGCCTGAATTGAAAGACAAATTCACAATTTAATGAATAATAAAAGATATTTTAATAGAACTAAGAGTCATGACTGCTATAAGATCGCCTTGATTATAGGTCTGATCGGCCAATAGCTTCCATTCTTCAGTGTATGTTTCCTTTTGTACTGTTAGAGATAACATATCTTTAGCAATCTTGCAGGTTAATTAAGAATATTGTTAAAGTGAAACGAAAGGATAGTATTTATAGGCCAATTGAAATGTCAATGGAACTCTTAATAACCCTCGCATTCATTTTTTGAATTTTAACGCCTATGTCATCAATAAATAGTAATAGTTGCAGATCCAGGTAATTAACTTGTTAGATAGTCCTCATCACGAATCGGGGAGGTTATCATTTGGTTTCGCAACTTGTTTCACCTTAAAATAATTTTCAATTTCAATTAATGGATCATCAATTGAAGCCACAGTCATTTTACTGACCATTAACGTATTTATCTTCCGTTTGGGAATTGCCACCACCTGTTTGTAATTACGGTAAAAACTATTTCAATACTTTGTACTCCTTATGATTAAACACAACAAATTTAGTACTAATCATATAAATTGTTTGAGAGCAAAATCGGCAAAAAAGGTTTTCATATGGGGTTGCGAAATGTTAGCGTTTTCGCCTCGCAGTAAAAGTGTCTTTGGTATCCGTCCGCGTAGAATTTGCAAGTTTATCTCCCAATTGTTTGAAGGAGTTTTTTCCCGTGGTTTTCCTATCCATTATACTTTGCTGAGGATAATGGTATTAGTTAATGTAATGCGTAGTCGGTAAGTGGTAGCATAGGAGCTAGCCACCACACAGCTACGCATTCAAATGGTGACCAAGTAAATGAAAGCTCTCTTGGTGTTATGAACACCGAATAATTTGTTAAATGAAGGCTAACGGTTGGTTACCCATATGAATTTTAGCGGAGCAGGACAATTTGGTCTCGCCGAATTGGTCTCGCCATTTTGGTCTCGCCGAATTGGTCTCGCCATTTTGGTCTCGCCGATTTGGTCGCGGGACTAATTGGTCTCACCGATTTGGTCTCGGTACTATTTGGTCTCGGGACTATTTGGTCTCGGGACTATTTGGTCTCGTGATTATTTGGTCTCGGGACTATTTGGTCTCGTGATTATTTGGTCTCGGGACTATTTGGTCTCGGGACTATTTGGTATCGTGATTATTTGGTCTCGGGACTCTTTGGTCTCGTGATTATTTGGTTACCTAATTAGTTGCCTCCTTTTCCAAAGCAATGGTCCCAATAATTCGGTGCCACCTTTTCCAAAATTTTCTCCTATTAATTAGTTGCCACCTTTTCCTAAATATTCTCCTATTAATTAGCTGTCACCTTTTTGCAAAATATTCTCCTATTAATTAGCTGCCACCTTTTCCAAAACATTCTCCTACTAATTAGCTGTCACCTTTTTGCAAAATATTCTCATAATAGTTAGCTGCCACCTTTTCCAAAACATTCTCCTATTAATTAGCTGCCACCTTTTCCAAAATATTCTCCTATTAATTAGCTGCCACCTTTTCCAAAATATTCTCCTATTAATTAGCTGCCACCTTTTCCAAAACATTCTCCTACTAATTTGCTGCCACCTTTTCCAAAACATTCTCCTACTAATTAGCTGTCACCTTTTTGCAAAATATTCTCCTAATAGTTAGCTGCCACCTTTTCCAAAATATTCTCCTATTAATTATCTGACACCTTTTCCAAAATATTCTCCTAATAGTTAGCTGCCACCTTTTCCAAAATATTCTCCTATTAATTATCTGACACCTTTTCCAAAATATTTCTATTATTGCTAATTAATTGTTCGTGGTAAGAGGCGGGCTTTTAATACTAATATAAATAATCTTCTTACCTCCAAACAAGGTTGGGTTGGGTTAGGTCCCGAGACCCATTTGTCCCGAGAAACAATTGTCCCGAGAAACAATTGTCCCGAGACACAATTGTCCCGAGACCCATTTGTCCCGAGACCCATTTGTCCCGAGACCCATTTGTCCCGAGACCCAATTGTCCCGAGACCCAATTGTCCCGAGACCCAATTGTCCCGAGACCCAATTGTCCCGAGACCCAATTGTCCCGAGACCCAATTGTCCCGAGACCCAATTGTGCCGAGACCCATTTGTCCCGAGACCCAATTGTTCCGATACTCGTTTGTCCCGAGACCCATTTGTCCCGAGACCCATTTGTCCCGAGACCCATTTGTCCCGAGACCCAATTGTCCCGAGACCCATTTGTCCCGAGACCAAAACGGCGAGACCAAAACGGCGAGACCAAATCGGCGAGACCAAATCGGCGAGACCAAATCGGCGAGACCAAGGGTACGTTCAGTAACCCTCTTTGATGACAGCGCTTACTAAGCGATGTGAGATTTTTCCTACTGTACGCTTTTTCGCGTTTCCGGTTTTGACGTCATGATGCTCAGCGCTTGCCCATCAAAAAAACCAACTAATCGATATGGTTTTTTTGATGGCGTGACGTAGCGTTTGACTGATGAACACTTGACAGACGAAAAGTTGGCGCGGGATTTGAAAATTAAATTCCAATAATGTTATTCCTACAGTAATTGTATTAGTTTTCATTACAAAACTACTTCTAACATTCAAATAGACATAATTTTCTTAAACAATTTCATTATTTGTAAGCTCGTTTATACTTAAAAAGAGCCATTTGTGCTTCGTAACGTTTTGAGGCCCAGTAAGACCTTTCCCCAACTCCATTTTCTAAACCAGCGCTAACTTTAAAGTGTCACTTTTACGTTCAACAGCCTTTTACGTCACTGTGACGTCTCGAGCCCATCAACCACACATCAAGAAAACAGCGATTTCCTTGAGATTTTCGTTACTGAACGTACCCCAGATTGTCGCGTACCGGAATTTTAGAGTCATTTGTTTTCGATTTTTGCATTTTTATCAGCAATAACACGAGTTCATAAGATAAGTTCCATAAGTTTTTCACTGGTTACGAAGAACTTGTCTTGAACACCTAGTGAGGCGCTGAGAAAGGCTTAGTAGAGACTAAGTTGGAAAAGGGACTGCAAAGCCGAGTGCAGTCAATTATTGCGTCGTTCTCGAACTAGCTCTCAGTAAGTCTCTAGCTTTACGAAGCATTGGTTGTGTCATACCAGAAGTGAGATGAGACTAGAAGTACTGAGCTAACCAAATTCTTCACTTGGCGAAAGTGAACACTAACGGTTGGCCCTCTGGTTTCTGAATTTTCCCTCCATAACAGGAGACGCTCGTGGCGGTAGACGGCCGAACTGGATTCAAGCACCCGTGTCCGTGTTCCGCGGCTTTAGGTTCAGAGAAAGGGTAGGAAATGCTTTTGAAACTCGACCAAATTTTTATTCTCTAGTGTAGGCGCGATGGAAGCGGCATAAAATTCTCAAATTTGTTCACTAGTGCCAGTATCTACTACCAATGCTAAAGCTCTTTACTTCTAGTCTCATCTTACTCCTGGTCATACTTATGAATCACATCTTATAAACTTAACATTTTAGCTTGAATTTTTGCTTAAAATCGTATCGCTTAACCTCTTCCTGTTCCGATGATATTTCTTCTGTGTCACATGCATCTTCTTGAGCAGGGTGTTCAATTGTTTTTCACTCACTTCGATGGCTTTATGCTTCAATCCTTGACGTGACAATTTCGATTATACAAACAAAAGTAGCTATTATCCATCAAAAACTAGTCCTCCAAAAATGAAGTTAAGGTCAGAAAACACAATGTAACTGATTGAATCTTGCCGCGCGTGTTCTTTGGATGTATTCTGACCAGCCAATTCTAAATCGTTAGCTTCCCACCTCGATAAGAGACCGGAGCTCATGAAAATAGTTAACCTATATAGAAAAAGTTAACTTATTATAATGAACGTGAAAATATGAAAGAATCGCATAATGTCACAAACCAAAGATTAAAGACGGTTTTGCATGGAAATTCCTTTTGAAAAACGATGCATATTGGATCAAGGAATAAGTAAGTTCGTGCGAAATGGAACATGGCCAAAGAGAAACTTGATTTTAGGACAATGGCTTGTATTTCGATTTTAGGTCCAACTACGGTGATTTTATTTTTCAGAGTATCTGAAAATGATTCCTTATTGTACGGATGTCCTTCAAAAGGATTATTTCTCAAGTTATCGGCTAAAATCTTCATGTGTCCACTACGTGACACCTACAATTTGAAATATTGGTATCTTTAAAATCTCTGTGACTGTCTGCACGAATATGCGTGCAACCAGAAGTGAGATGAGACTAAAAGTGAAGGGCTCTAGCATTAGTAATAGATCCTGGCACTAGTGAACAAATTTGAGGATTTTTTTATGCCGCTTGGTCGAGTTCCAAAAACATTTCCTAGCCCCCTTCCCCTCAACGTAAAGCCGAGGAACACGGACGAAGCGTGTGCTTGAATCTAGTTCGGCCCCCGTTTACCGCCACGAGCGTCTCACGTTTTGGAGGGGAAATTCTGAAACCGCTACCAGAGGGCCAACCGTTCGTGTGTTATGAAGAATATTCACTTTCGCCAAGTGAAGAATTAGGTTAGCTCAGTACTTCTAGTCTCATTTCACTTCTGGTGCAACAAAAACCAACCAGTAAGTACAAATAGTACGAGCTTCCTCTTCGAGCTCTGACTTTAAACTGACGTTTTTCAATTGCTTCAACCATGTCTTTCAGGTTATCGATTGGTTTTGAGGATGGCAAAATACTTGTCGATGAAGTGATCATGCACTCGTAGATTTTCGCTGTACAACCGCTCAAAATGATAAAAGTAGTGAGAACAATCAAGTTGAATGCCCTTCGTGTAAGGACCTTCGTTGCAACATCTGTGTGGATGGATTTCATTTAGATCATATGGCGCAACGAATTTCCAAAGAGTGCAACAAACCTTGTCTTAGTAATATCATCATTAGGTTACTCAACTCAAAGTCACAGGGTACAAACAAAGAACAACGGTCAAGAATTTGAATTACTAAAATTACCAAGGTCAAGAAAGCAACTATGCCTATCCAAATCTGTGGAAAGAGATTCAAAATAACCTTTAATAAGGTGGTTAGAGACATGTATTGTAATAACAATAATAATAATAATAAATACTTATAGTCACCATAGACACCGCTCTTTTCAACCCTTTTTCTCTGACATTCGTCAGGTTCGGGTGGTAAGGAAGTTTTACGGAGACTTCGGCCTTTTCAGCGTCGGTGGTAAAACCATTATGCCAACCTCGGTGGTATACTTTTAATAATAATTCGAGTATTTGTAGCGTAAAAGGAGGTAGATCCGGACGACCCGGGATGGGACCTAACATGGCGGAATAAATGAGGGTACAGACGGTTTTGAAGCCAGTCTTCACGCTATCGTCTCGTTCCATAGTTTAAATAGTCTTGAGAAAAACTGTTATTTTAATTTAAACTAAGAAGCTATTTATACTAGTCAGATGTGTGCGGAGTAGAAACTTGAGTCTGATAAGTAAATAAGATACGAGAAGATGATTTATCACAAATTTTTATTTTAAATCGGAAAATACATCATTTATAGGTTGATTTGTTTTAACCATTGCGTAATTCTATACGCTCTTAAGAGACAGCAATTGGTGTTATTATAATGGTAATCACATTTCAATTCTGGAGGTTTGGGGAGTGTACCTAATTTTGGGCAACCTAGATCTTCTATATTTCGAACTGGTTTGCCTATGTGTTCGGTTAAAGTTAGGGACTTTTCAGTCCCCTTGGTGTAAAACGTATGATTCATAATGGATATCTCGCGCATTATATCATTGAGTAGAATGTAGTCGTACTTCCCTTCATACCACTCAATTGAGGTGATATGTTTCGTAATCCACGAGCATAATTGCCGGTCCTTTAGCGAAAGTTTTCTATATGGGAATGGAGGTGTGAACGTATACACCCCACTTTCTCCCGTTTCCATAACATAGTAACCGAGTTCTTTTATATAGTATCGACCATTGGCACGCAGGAAACTTATTTCCACGACGCATGATTTCTTCTTATCACTTTCGAATCTTTTTAAATAAAAACATTATTAAAACACGATTTTATCAGGAAATTTTAATTCAATACTCACTCCATGATATCAGGAGGAAATATTCTAATTGATGAAACCCCAGCAAACTCCGGTGTATCTTGTGATTGGAAAACGTACGGGCATCTCTTTTTTATACCCGCGGTCATATGCTTATCTTAAGAGCTCACATAATGGGGTTCCTTAAGATGGTTAAGTGTATATTAAGTTAATTTTAAGTATGAAATTATTTTCTTTTAATTTAGGCTTATAACTATGGTTAAATCAAACAACGCGATAAAACGTTCTATTCAAACATCGAACTTGAAATCAGGTGAAATTTCCGATGATCATAAAAACCCTCAAACGCGGGTTCCACTTCAATTCTTTCCTTTTACACGCGTCGTCCTAATGTATAACACCCTAATATAAATATGAAATCCCCGCTTTCTTATCTCCTCTATCATTTATTCTCTACCGTCGTGTGGTATATAAGAGATTATACCCAGAGATATCCCGACATCGAATTATCCCCCTCTACGATGGTAGCTATAAAAGTTGTAAGGCTTTCTCCTAACGCTATTCTGCCAACGTGGGGTTCTGCCGATTCAGCCGGTATGGACCTACACAGCCTGAAGAATATCCGCACCGGTAGGGTAACGAAATCCTTTGTTTAGAGTTCTTTTAGGGGAGAGCTGGTGTAAGTTATAATAACCGGACTGAAACAGTTACTATAACTGTTGGGATAATTAATAGCGGCCTTATATTAAGGAATTGCGAATAGATTTAAACGTAACAAAAATAACTGTTTAATTAAAATAGACAAATACAATAAGGGTTGGTTGGGCTTGGAAATTTCTGCTACGGCAGAGAGAGGTCTATTTGGTGGACCTTTCGAGTCGCTGGTAATGCGTTATCTGAGTTTTTATTTGTTGGTTGTTTTCTCTTTTTGAAGCTCGCTCTTTGGGCTGGTGAAAGAGGCCCATGCAGGTGTGGTCAAAGAGACTCTCTTCCACCAGCTTACGGAGGGGCTTTCCCGGGGTTTTTAACCCTTTGGTTCTCTTCGGAAAATATTTTCGGTTTTAAATTGTACAAAGAAAGCATGAATTTAGAGTTTTACACAGGAATATTGAATGAATTTTTAAAGGGAATTGAATTAGGTTAAACATGAATATTGGAAAAATTAACATGAACTTTGAAATACATAACAAGAAATTTTACAGAATTATAAATTAAATACAAAAACAAAATTATTTACACTCGCGTAATCAATTTTCTACACTCCCCCCGGTAATATATGACATAACGGTAGAGGTTAAATATTACCAAGGGTTTACGCGCTCCTACTAATCGTTAATTTCTAAATTGCACAGGTGCTGTATGGTGCGACTGATGCAATTTCCGTTTGTGGTTTTGACGAGACATGATCTTATTTTACCGTCCCGCCCTATTATCACTTCTTTTATTAAACCAAGGTTCCACATGTGCCTTGGCACTTTGTCTTCGTGGATTAATACCACGTCTCCGATTTTAAATACGGATTGATTTTTCGCGGTTTTCGCGTGGTGGGCGGAACGCAGTTCCATTAGGTAATCATGTCTCCATCGTTTCCAAATTTTTTCAATTAAATGCTCGCGATACTTTAATCTTTTGGTTATCTCAAGGCGTGTTTTTGGAATTGTTTGGTTTTTACAAGTTATTGGAGGTAATGACATTAATCTACGCCCCGTTAGAAATTCGGATGGCGAGAGTGGAGTGGGTTCATTTATATCGTTGTAAGAATAGGTAATGGGTCGTGAATTGATTAAAGCCTCGGTTTCGATTAGAATCGTTTCTAATTCGTGGTAGTTTAGGGAAGCTCTGCTTATGCATTTCTTGAGACAGGTTTTGGTGGACCGGACAAGCCGTTCCCACCAGCCCCCGTACCAAGCGGCACGTTCAATAATAAATTTCCACTGAATGGTTTGGTTTCCAAAAAATTCTTTTAATTTTGACTGGTTAAGGGTTTGCCAAATGGTTTTAAGGTCTGAATGAGCTTTTTTAAAGGTTTTTGCGTTGTCTGTGTAGACAACAGACGGCACCCCCCTCCTAGCTATTATTCGCCTGAAGCCCAAGAGAAAGTCCTCTGTGCTAAGCGAGGGTACGAGTTCAAGATGGATTGCGCGCGTTACCGCGCAGGTGGCTAAACAAATATAGGTTTTCTGCTCTTTATTATTAACTTTCGCTATCAATGGTCCTGCAAAATCAATCCCAAGAATTGAGAAGGGTAGGTACTCTTGAATTCGGTCCTTTGGTAAGGGAGCGGTTGGCATTTCACCCAACTTAGCTCGGAATCTTTTACAAGTGACGCAGTCTTTTACTGTGGTCTTGGCCAATTGCCTTACTGCTGGAATCCAGTAACGTTCCCTGACTTGGGCGACAGTATCATTTATCCCCCCGTGTAAAATTTGGGAATGGCTTCTGATAACAATGAGTTTTGCTAGCCTTTGGTTTTTGGTCATAATAACGGGGTATTTCAGCGTAGGATAATGATGACTCTTCTAGTCGTCCGCCAGCACAAATTAAACCTGATTCGTTAAGGATTGGTCGTAGGGAAGCTATTTTGGAATTGGTATTAATTTCTTGCCCCATTTTTAATGATCTCAATTCAGGTCCAAATTCATCTAACTGAACTGACTTAATCCAAATCTTTTCTGATTTTATTAATTCTTCCGCGTTTATTGGTCCTGTTTCTTTTCTCAAGCCTTTGGCGTTGTTTATAAAACGGAAGAGGTAGGCGGTGATGCGCAAAACTTTATTCAGGTTGTGGTGATTGTTTAGGTCAATTAAATTTTGGACGCCATATTTTTCATTTACTTTAACGGCTAAGGTAATTTTCCTCCTTTCCTTCTCTATGGACTCTACATCTATATCTGGTTGTGGGGATTTTGGCCAGTTTTCCTTCGGTTGTTTAAGCCAAGCTAGCCCTTGCCACCATAAACTACTGTTTTTCAAATCCCCTGCCTTTATCCCCCTGGTTGGTAAGTCTGCGGGGTTGCAAATTCCGGGGCAATGATACCAATTATCTTTTTTGTTAGTTTTTGTATTTTGGGTGACGCGATTTGAAACAAATGGTTTCCATTGGTTGGTGTTACCGGTTACCCAGGCTAGAGCGATCATGGAGTCAGTCCAATAGGTAATTGCAACTAACTTCTCTTTGAAAGTCTCTTTGACATTGTTTGTGAGCCGGGCGCCCAAAAGGCATCCCATCAACTCTAAACTTGGTAAACTGAGGTCTTTTAAAGGGGCTACGCGTGCTTTTGCGGTAACTAAGGCAACCCCAACTTGGTTATTTATGGTCCTGAACCTAACGTATACAAGTGTGGCGTAGGCTTTCATGCTGGAATCACAGAAACAATGAAGCTCTAATTCGGTTATTTCATCATTGGTTGTGTAGAAATAGTGCCTAACAATTTGAAGGTTTTCAATTAGGGGTAGTTCGTTGACCCAAGTTTCAAATATCTGCTTAGTTTCGTGGGGAAGCTCTTTATCCCAATCCTCCTTTGACTGCCATAAAATTTGTAAGAGCATTTTCGCCCTGATTGTGTATGCTGACAAAAGACCCAAGGGGTCAAAAATTTGAGCTACTAGGCTTAGGACTTGTCTTTTGGTAGCTTTTCCCGTTTTCCCGGCCTTTGCCAGTTTTGATAGGTCGAAGGTAAAATTGTCATTGTTTGGGTCCCACCTGACACCTAGCACTTTGGATTCTACTATCTCTGTCTCTTGTTCAAACAACTTATTTTTCTCTTCTTCATCATGGGAGGCCCACATTTTTCGCAATTCTAAAGAGTTTGTACACCATTTTCTCAATTTCATCCCAGCTCCTTTCACTAACTGAGAGGCGCCCATGGAAATTTCATACCCCTGTTGGACATTTTTACCCCCGGTTGTGAGGTCATCTACATAAATATCGTTATTTACTATTTGCCTGACTATATCTGGAATTTCTTTGGTTTGTTGGGCGTGGTATTTGATGGTGCATGCCAACAAAAAAGGACTGGAGGTAACCCCGAAGGGAACACGTGTCATTCTAAGGACGTCATACTGGCCAGGAATAATATTGCCTTTGTCATCCTCCTGAACCCACAGAAAACGAACGGAATCTTTATCTGAGGCGTGAAGAGCCACCTGCAGAAAAGCTTTTTCGATATCTGCTATGATAGCTACTTGATTGTATCTAAATCTTAACAATAGGCTTAGTAGGTCAGGGTTCAAGTTAGGCCCAGGGAGGAGGCAATCGTTAAGGGAAGGTTTGCCGTACGCGTGCGATGACGCATCAAATACCACACGTAGTTTTGTGGTTTTTACGTGGTCTCTTACCACCCCCTGGTGAGGAATGTAGTAGGTTCCTGCTATGGAAATTTTCGATTGCTCTATAGGAATCTTTTCTGCCACCCCCGTGTCCAACTGCTCTTGAATTACACCCTTGTATTTTTGATAGTAATCTGGGTCCTTTTGAAATCTTTTTTCTAAGCCTTGCATTCTTTTTAGGGCAACTTGGTAATTGTCCGGTAGGACGGATTTGCTAACTTGCCAGGGGAATTTGACGCTATAGCGTCCCTGTTCTGGGTCAAACTCTACATCTTCAAAGTATGTGGTTAAAGCCTTATCGTTTGGGTTTTCCTCGATCTCGGAACTATTTATGCCAAGGCTTTCTAATTCAAAGAAGGTTTTTAGCGTATCATTAACGCGCCTTTGTCCAAGGCTAACTAACATAGTGGCTACCGATTGGGTTGAATTTACAATATTGCTGTTTTTCTCGGGCCCGCTAAGACACCATCCCAATGTTGTTTCTAGAGCTACCGTTCTTGGTCCTAGCCTTTCGGTTTTTCCGCTAACAATAGCCCAGTAAAAATTCGCCCCAATTAATATATCTATTTCGGGGTTCTCTAGGTTGGAGATTTGGTCTGAATCATCAGCTAATTTGATACCTTTTGATTCTAATGCCTCGTCGATTTTTACGTCACTAGATTTAGTGAAGTCGTAGGTTAAAAACTTTTGCACTATGGCTATGATTTCTATGGTTTGACTAGGGTTTTCTCTATTCTGGAGCGTGACTTTAACCCTTTTAAGTTTTTCTTTGTGGGGATTACTGTTTCCAAAGCTAAAAACATCGAGGTCTTGATCCCCAACTATTGGTAGTTTCAACTTTTTTGCGAGTTCTTCTCTTATAAAGGAACCTTGACTCCCCCCATCTAGAAAACATTTAGCTAGGAGGTAATTTTGGGGTTGAACGGGGTTTTTGGCCACAGCCACCGCTCTTTGGAGCATAATATTTTCGGAAGGGGATTTTATTGGCGCCATTGCCATGGTAACTGATTCCGCCTGGTTATCAGGGTTACTATTTGGTTTTTTGTGTGCGGGATTTCCCTCGCACATGGCGAAATTGTGTCTTTTTGGACAATTTTTGCAGGTTCTAAATCGTGATCTACATTGTCTCGTATCGTGCCCAAAGCGAAGGCATAGGTAACACCTACCGCTCTCTCTAACTACGGTTCTCTTTTCTTCTAGGGTATGGTTTTCGCAATTAATGGTTTTGTGACCAGCGATTTTACAAAAGAGGCAGAAGCTATTTTCGGGTGCTGTGGTTGGGGCTATAACAGTAGCTAATTGGGAAGCTGACGCTCTAGGGCGGTTATTTTCAGCTCTAAATTTAAATTTTGGTTTCTCTTGGTAATTTTCTGATCTTACTACATTATTGGTTGCGCCTGCGCTTAGCATTTGAGACATTTCTCTGCATTCTATTTGTTCCCTGAGGAATTCTAACAATTCCTCGGCGTCCCAATCTGACCCAGGTTTTCTTTTTAAGCAACATTCTGTTCTTATATCATCGGGCAAACACCTTAGTAGGGCGGGGCTAATAAACGAGGCTTTGTCTTTCGTTTCGTAACCCAATCCCTTCAAACTTCTTATACTAATTTCACACGTGTCTAGGAGATGACGAAGTGATTTAAGGTCTTTGGAACTAAGGACGGGCTGTATGTTCATTAAATTTTGAATATGCGAATGCATCGCGAAATCTTTACAATCATATCTCTTTTTGAGAGTTATTACAGTCTCGTCGTAAGATGCATCAACTTCGTCATAACCTTTAACAGCCTGAAGGGCTTCGCCTTGTAAATAACCAACAAGATATATAAATTTTTCTACTTTCGTGAATCCTTGGTTTTCGATGACTGCGGTGAATCGGCTCCAGAAGCTGTTCCACTGGGAACGGTCTCCGGAAAACATTGGAATGTTGATTTGTGGTAATTTTGGGTGACTTTTTGGTGCTGGTCCTGGTGGGTTGATGCCGGTGACTACGGTCGATCCACTGTAGTTTGACGCCGTTGAGTTTGGTTGCGTCCCGTTGATTTGGTGTGCCCTTTGGAGGGCTCTCGTCGCCTTGAGTTTTATTGACGAGAGGTTTTCTCGAAGCGTGATGGCGTCGTCGGACTCCTTTTCCAGCGCGGTCTCATCGTCGATTAGGTCGAGAAGTTTGGCATCTGCTTGGATTAGGTCTTCTTCTTTTTGGTTTAAAATGGTGAGGGTGTCCTCTAGATCCTCTTCGTTGAGGGTGGTGTCGTTAAGCAGGTTTGCTAAGGCATCCATTTTTCTTTTGGCGGCATTTCGAGCGCTTTTTTGGGCAGCTCGAGCGAGTTTAAAGTCCTTGGTCGTTGGCTTGGTTGGTAATGCCGGTGGTGGTACCGTGTTATTGGCGGCATTTTGTGCAGTTTGGGTGGTCCTTTTGGTTTGGTTACCTTGGTTGGTTCCGGAAGGGTTCAAGGTATTGTCTATTGGGTCCGACATTTACGCGGTTACGAGTTTACCGTTTAAATCTAAGGTGTTAATAATCCCGGGTTTCGAAGCACCATGAAGAATATCCGCACCGGTAGGGTAACGAAATCCTTTGTTTAGAGTTCTTTTAGGGGAGAGCTGGTGTAAGTTATAATAACCGGACTGAAACAGTTACTATAACTGTTGGGATAATTAATAGCGGCCTTATATTAAGGAATTGCGAATAGATTTAAACGTAACAAAAATAACTGTTTAATTAAAATAGACAAATACAATAAGGGTTGGTTGGGCTTGGAAATTTCTGCTACGGCAGAGAGAGGTCTATTTGGTGGACCTTTCGAGTCGCTGGTAATGCGTTATCTGAGTTTTTATTTGTTGGTTGTTTTCTCTTTTTGAAGCTCGCTCTTTGGGCTGGTGAAAGAGGCCCATGCAGGTGTGGTCAAAGAGACTCTCTTCCACCAGCTTACGGAGGGGCTTTCCCGGGGTTTTTAACCCTTTGGTTCTCTTCGGAAAATATTTTCGGTTTTAAATTGTACAAAGAAAGCATGAATTTAGAGTTTTACACAGGAATATTGAATGAATTTTTAAAGGGAATTGAATTAGGTTAAACATGAATGTTGGAAAAATTAACATGAACTTTGAAATACATAACAAGAAATTTTACAGAATTATAAATTAAATACAAAAACAAAATTATTTACACTCGCGTAATCAATTTTCTACACAGCCCGAATAATCACACCATCCCGCCCTTTTCAACGAGACTTGTAAAAACCGACCTTCAAATTCAGGTACCTGAAAATTGATATGGTCGAATCGGTATGTTTAAATTTATATTATACTAGATACAGAGATTTTTAGATGTGTGTATTATAGCCGGTCGCTCTGGTTTGGCATTACACAACTCCATCTCTATTGGAGGGGGCGTCATTGACCGTGATTATACGGGCAATGTGGGGGTCGTGATGTTTAACCATTCGAGTGAAAACTTTGTTGTCGAGAAAGGTGACAGGATCGCCCAATTGATATGCGAGGTCATATTTAAACCAGTTTTGGTTCATTGCGAAGTGCATTACTCCTTATCGTGATACCCGCGAATTCCGGTAGTATTATTTGTTCTTACAGGCCATCGAAAAGACTCTTCGAGGGTGCGGCGGTTTCGGGTCCACCGGAAAATAATAAATATATATACCATATAAAATATATATCATTGTAATCTATCCATTAAAAATATGTTCCCTTTTTCCCAATTTTTATAAAACCTGTTTTCTCCTACACCGCACACAATTATTTTTGACGCAAAAAATGTCTAAGTCTTTTTGAGGTGAAAAACTTTCTAAGTCTTTTTGAGACTTGGACTTTTTCTATGGCACCCGAACCCCATATAAAAATCATTATGGACTTTTTGCTGTGTGGGGCTACTAAGTCATTGGGTACCCCATAGCACCCCATATGAAAATGGCACCCCATGATAGAGTCCCCCCCAATATATACTACTGACAAACGTTAGCAATTATATTGGCAAACGAAGTACAACGCTAGGGTCTTGTTTTAATTTAACTACCAAAGTATAACGAGAGGGTCTACAAAAAGAAGTGAGATCCTGTGAAAAACGTTGCCATTTTTGCCAAAGGTATCGTCTAATCGACGAACACTGTGCTAAACTTGGTTGAGGAAGATATTCACTCTGAAGTGCATCCCACAGAATACCGTACGATTCTCTGATAATCTGAGAAATGGTGGACCTTCCTACCCTCATTGTGAGCGACACAGTTTGCATGCTATCTCCTGTAGCCAAATATCTATTTTTAAAGTAAAGCATTAAAGTAACGAGCAAGAATAATGGAAATTTTTATTAAATATTATATACTGTATATATTTATTAGGGATGAAACCACAAATCTCTATTTGTACGTCTTCATCTTCTAATTATAATTATGGCAAGAACTAAATCATCCTCATCAGAACTCGAATCCATTTTTGAAAATACAGTTTCCTGCCAAGACGCGAAAATGTGAACCCTGAAACCGTCGCGTGGCGCAACGTACCTACCACCGACGTTGATTTCGTCTAAACCGAGGGGGCCGTCGCTTGTTCAAATCTCGTACACAAATCATCCAAATCAAGCAAATCAACCAAATCAACCAAATCACCACAAAATCAATGATATCGATTTCAAATCTACCAAATCATTCAAATAATCTAAATCAATGTAATCCATTTCAAACCAACGAAATCACCGCAAAATCAATTTCAAATCAACCAAATCATCCAAATCTTCAAATCCATTTCAAATAAACCAAATCTTCAAATCCGTTTCAAATAAACCAAATCTTCAAATCCGTTTCAAATAAACTAAATCTTCAAATCCGTTTTAAATAAACGAATCTTAGTTTCAATAAACATGGTAACCCTTTTCCAATTATGACGTCCCTTACCACTCCCGGGGTTAATGGGTTCGCGGCATGCAAAGATTCAGTGACGTGTCGTAAAAATATATTTGTCTCTGTATTTTTAACTTGCATACTTACATTGCTTTAGTCAGTTGAATTCATTTCATATACCAATTTTATGGGGTTTCGCAATATATTTATGTATATATGTATATATTGTGCGCGTTGGTGAGAGACATAGAACATGTGGGGACATCTATGTAGGCGTCTTATGTTTTTTTTCTGTTTTTTATGTTTTGGTTTTAGTTTGGGTTATAGAATATCAGAGTAGCGTCAACTCGTACTTTAAACGATTGATTAATTAACAAAAACAGTGTGATCATGTCTAATGAGCAAGAGGACAAAGACAATATCATGTTTCAGCAAAAATTTAAGGAATTGCCTCTTCAATTGCGGAAGTGTTTGGAATTAACTGAATGTTCGGACAAAAACTTCTTGAAATCCATAACAAACTTTTCCTTAGGCTTGCTAAACATGATGCAGAAATAGCGTATGGTCTTTTTGCGTGTGAACCTGGAAGTTTCGAGTTTTTGCCTGGCCATAACAGTCTTTTGCAATCTTTCATAAAGTTTTAAAACACCCGCTACATGCGAAAAGGAAAATGCGACCAAGTGAAGATAATAGTAGTCAAACTCTCGTCATGGATATTACTACTGAAAGTCATCCTAAAAAGCGAAAAACAACCGAGGTAGTGCCTTTATTCAGTGAAATAACCAAGCAAATGATTAAGAACATGAGTAATTGGTGTGCTCGAATCGCGAAAGAACCAAACTTGAAGAACCTTAAGGTAAACGAACAATTTACGCTTAGTATGGGAAAAATTCACAAAAGATGATATGTCTGCCGGGTGGGAAATCGATAACACTGTCAATGTATAATGGAAGTGCAGTTTTATCAAACTATACGAGACACGCAATGATATGTCAAAAATTGAAGACACCAGGCCCCGCGCATATTGGAAAGGATACGCACGAACCTATTGCAGAGTAATTACCTTAAACACTTATCTCGACAATTACAGCGTAACTAAATTTTAAATTTTACGGCAACCATGTGCTTCATTTAGCATTTAAAAAATCTTAATTACCAAATAGTACATTGGTTTAATTACAGGTTTTGCCGTTAGTAAATTGTCCTCAATGTGTATAAGCAATAAATATTACCGAAAATACTTTTGAATTCGTTTACTAATACTTCGATTTTTACATAATCTCTGGCTTGATGAAATACCTTCTCGCGCATCTAGCTCAAAATTTTACCCCAATAAATGGTCAAGAACCGAAAGAAATAATCGCAAGCTTCACGAGGCTGCCCAGGATTGTAAAACAATTCTTTCTTATCTTACCTCAAGTGATCAAGACCAAGTATTAAAGCTACTTCGGGAAAACAACTCCTTGAGAGAAGAAATGGATCGGTTGGACCTCCATTTAGGAGACACTTTAAATAGAAACAGTTCACTTCAAAGAGACAAGAATAGTGGAATTCAACCAATGTTACGAAGTCTATACGAAAATAGTGTTCAAAACTCCCAAAAAAAACACCAAGGCACTCGGATTCGGTCAAACATTTTGCAAAATTGGTTTTCATTTGGTATGGAAAGTTGTCTTATGAATTCTTGTCGACAAATTTGGGTTTAGCCTTGCCAAGCGTAAGACAGGTGGAAAGATATGTAGCATCCACAGACAAAGCTGAGGAGGGAAAAATTCGCTTAGATGGTTTAAAAAAACACCTTGAAAGGTTCGGGAAAAAGCCCTTTTTGGTTAACTTGTGTGAAGACGCGACTAAGTGTACCGCTAAGGTCTCATATGATTCCACTACAAACCAGTGTGTAGGATTTTTACCACCCTTAGACCATAATGGACTTCCACTTATACAACAGTTTCCTTTCGAAAGCTTCGACAAAGCGGAGTCTTTCATGCGGTCTAAAAAGAAGTCAGAGTTAGTTCACACAATTATGGTACAGAACCTTACTAGGGGCAGGAGTTCACAATAACCCGAAGTACGAAACTGGTTAAAAAGCCCGTAACAACAAAGTTTCGCCGTAAAGCTCAGCGGATTCATACACCGATTAACTCCCAAAGAAATAGTTACCCCATTTTTAGCGCTCACGCGCATTAACTTCCACACTTCCGGTTTGGCACTATTTTTATCTTGTGATTTTGAGAGCTCACGTCTGCTTCTGTCGGAACGGTGTAAATTAAGCCTTGGCTAAGAAATTGGCTTTTAGTCGGGGTTTCTAGTTTTCTACAAAACATTTAAACGATCGTCAATAATGTTTTGTTGTGATATTTGTGAGTGAGAATTCCGTGGTTAAATTAAAACGGTTTGGACAAATTTATTCGTAGTATCTTTAATATAAGAATTGCAACGTGTTTCTACGTCCACCATATCGCCATTTTTCTTTTCGATGGAGATCCCAGCCAACGAAAGTTTTGGAACGAAAACCAAGGAGCATAGATACCACTACGATATAGTGTAAGGTTGTATGTCCATAAACAGGCTAATACTTTCTATGCGCAACGACAGAATCTTGTTGTTCGCGATTTTTACCATAAGCTCTATGGCCAGTTTCATACTTCCCCCCGAAGGGGGGTTATTATTAACTCCTGCTAGGGGTAATCCTCCATACGCTATGCTGATATTTGGAACTGACAATAAATACACCAAGGGTACAATCCAAACTCGTTGGAAACATTTAATTGATTTGCTTAAATAAAGGAAAATATTTGTAATGGCCGTGGGCTCCGACGGTGACCCTAAGTATCTTTAAGCAATGAGCAATAGTTTAAAGGCTAACAGAATCTTAAAACAAGTCAACCATTTAATAAAGAATGCTTTTAACAATTCTGGACAACCTTTTAAAGAGGAGATGCTGTGTTTCCAGGATTCTATACAGTAGGAGCTAAATTTCGAACAATACTACTTCAACACAGTATCCTACTTCCAATGGGACGCTTAAAATGCACTAGAGGCCACTTGACAATTTTGCTTGAAACTGAATCAAAATTTGACCATAAATTGAGAGCAAGTGGTTTAAAATTGAAAGATCGACAAAATTTTCCGCTGCCCAGAGAATTTGTTCCAATTCTGTTGATGAAATTTTGAAAAAGGTCGTTGAATGTCTTGGAACAGCAGTTTATTTGCAAATGATGCAGTACAGAGTTGAGCCCTTCCTGGACAAAGAAATGCATCCCTCTGAGAGCATTCGAAAAGTCTGGTGCGCAGTTTATTTCTTTCGAGGATGGAAGCTATGGCTTTCACGACTAAAGGAGTATTCGGTTCAAGAAAACTTCATTTCTCGAAATCTTCATATATGTCTTAAAATTAATGCTCATTGCCTTCTAATGATGTCAATTTACTTGAAAAATTCAAACAAAAAAGAAGTCTTTTTGCCCACATTACTTGGAAGCCAACAATGCGAAGGATGTTTTCGAGCTTGTCGTAGCATGACGAGTGTTTTTTCAAACGTCATAAATTTTTCTGTTCAGGAGCTTGTGTATCGCTTGAGACGACTCGATATACAAATGGAACTCTCAACTAGCACGGAAAACGACACATTAAAATTTATTCGACACAAAAAGAAGGTTTGCACTGAAGAAAATAACATCAAGGAACTGCCGGACTTCGTAGATTTGTCAATGATAATTTCCGAAAGTCAAGTTCAGGCGTTAGACAGTGTTGGTATTAACGTAAACTCAGACGAGCTTATCTTATTTATTTAACAAGGCTCGAGGGATACGGTCGTGAAGCCACCAGGGCTTGGGTACGACCCCCCTCCATGACACAAGGGGCAAGAGTCAATACGGGAGTAGGTACAATATTACAAACAGAACACGTACAAAGGAACTAACAAAAATAGAATAATAAATTGATAAAAACAAAGCATAGCAAAAATAAAAACAAATCATAGCAAAAACAAAAACAAATCATAGCAAAGATAAAAACAAATCGGAGCAAAAGTAAAAACAAGTCATAGAAAAAATAACGACAGATCATAACAAGAACAAAAATAAATCATAGCTAAAATAAACACACATAAAAAACCCCAGGGTAACCACGGGCGCGAGACTTAAGGGACCGAGGAGAGCCAGGACGATACAGCGGACCGAAACGACTTGCGTCCAGCGGAATCGAGGAGGGCGGGAGGCAGTGCGTTCCAATCGGTCACAACGCGGGACGTAAAGTGGTTTTGGCGATGGCGGGTGCGGGCTCGTGGCTTACGGAGCTTCAGCCGATGACCCCGAGTGTGCGACGCAGAGTTAAGGTCGAAGTACTTCTCGACCGGGGCATCGATGGCCCCCCGAAACAAGTCGAACACGTACACCAGGTCATTGACCCAGTGGCGGAGGGTGGGCGGCAAGACACTGAGCCTAGAGTCGCGTTGGGCAGGGAGGAGACGTTCACAACCCTTGGTTAGCTTCGTGAACCGATTGTGGGCCTTTACTAGCGAAGCGCGTGGCCCCGCCTGCGGAGGAGACCATATAATGGACGCGAAATCGACGGACGGGAGAAGCAGCGAATTGTAGATGGTGCGCATGAACCGGGGGGACCGAAAATAAAAATTTCGGCGGACCAGCCCCGAGATGGAATTCATGCGGCCGACTATTTTGGAGGTGTGGTCGCGAAATAGGAGGGCGTCGTCGACAAGGGTGCCAAGGTCGGCAGCACACGCTGAAGGTGGAAGAGGGGCCCCGTCAATTCGATACTGGTGACGCGGATTACGCGACCCGAGGTGTAGGACTTCGCACTTCCCGGCGTTGAAGTTGAGGCCGTAGGAAGTCGCCCAAGCGAGGACAGCGTCCAAGTCAGCCTGGAGGGCGAGGCAGTCGGAGGGGTCAGTGATTCGTCGGGATAGTTTACAGTCATCAGCAAATAACAAGATCTGCGAGTCCTGAACCAGTGAGGGAAGAGAGTTGATGAATACGCCGAATAGGAGCGGTCCCAATACGGAGCCCTGCGGGACCCCACTATGTAGGGGCAAAGGCGCCGAAGTATGACCCTGAAAGACGACACTCTGCCTGCGGTCGGACACGAACGAGGTCAACCAACGTAGGGCCGAACTGGAGATACCGGCGCGTTCGAGGCCCTCAGTTATGCCTAGCGTGGGGATGGTGTCAAACGCTTTGGACAGGTCTAGGTAAATGACATCAACCGAACCTCCATCGTCGAGCCACGTGGCCCACGAGTGAGTAGCTTCCAGCAGGTTGGATTCACAAGAGCGGCGGGTGCGAAAGCCATGTTGGGAGGGATGCAGGAAGGCTGTGGTGGCAAGGTGGGCATCGACGAGGCTTTTGACGAGACGCTCGCAGAGTTTGCACGCCACGCTAGTGAGGCTAATGGGTCGGTAATTAGAAGCCTTGGTGCGACCGCCCTTCTTGTATATTGGGGTGACGTTGGCCAGACGCCAGGCCAGCGGCACGGTGCCCAGAGTGAAACTAGCGTTAAAAAAGGCTGACAGCGGCCCGCACAGGGTCGGAGCGAGAGCGCGGAGGAGGTAGGGGTGAAGACCATCGGGACCTGCCGATTTGGAGGGTTGCAGTAGCGTTAGTTGACGAAACACTTCAAGGTCGGTACAGGCGAACATCTCCAGCTTACAACCGGTAATGGCAGGTGGGCAACGTGGCGGGCGGCTGGGAGGCGAGTTCGAGGCAACACTAGCGAAGTGATGGTTGAAGATATCAGCAATTTCGCCTGGGTGGGTAGTAAGGCCCCCGGAAGCGCGCTCCAGTTCCGAGATGGTGAAGTTGCACTTACGTTTGCTATTCACGTGGGCAAAGAAGGCTTTCGGGTTGGACGCAACCAGAGACTCCAAGTGCCGTTCCGAATTCGAATCTAATTCAGCTTCAGTTGACTATAAATCTGGCGATCTTATAGCATATGACAAAAGCTTTCATACTCTTACCGAAATCGAATCAAACGAGCAAGTTAACGAACCAGAACCTGAAGATCTAATTTTAATAAATAGCGTAAGCTCTACTCAAAGTGCTTATTTTGATGGCGACCTGTCTCCCAAAAGTCCTTTTGTGAAATACACAAGAAATGGGTCTACCAGGATTATTAAAAAAACCACGGCACTGTGGTTACTGCACGACCTCGATAGGCTGTCCAACGATCGGTCAATAAGGGTTCGTTGCCCTTCGGTCAGAAATGATCATAACTATGCAAAATCAAAAGACTGTGGTATACGCAAAATATCCTCAATCAATGTAGGCGATTTTTGCGCATTTTCCCTAAAAGGCGAATATTATTTAGGCCGGGTGCTACAGTTTTCCTATTTGCAAGGAAAGTCTAAATTTGACCGTACTTGCAGTAGCGCGTACGTTAACGTAAAACCTCCCCCTAAAAGGTCAGTCGGCTTTCTGTGTAACTGGTTTGTTTTAACAGACATATCGGACAGATACCTTTTTAAATTATCAGTTAAAACGTCATTTATGGACTCTAAAAATTATATATGTACAGTCTCGCGCAACCTCTTGGAGTTTACCAATGAAGGCATTTCAATTCCAGTAGAAGTCTTAACACTACTCATAGAATTGCAGTGAGTTGACCTTCACGGTCATCATTGGTCATGAGATGTTACATTCTTTTTTAAATTCAAATAGAAATAATGTATTTTAATACTGAAATGTTTTAATTTACTCTCCATTGATATTCCTAAGTACTGAGAATTAGTCGTGTACGATTAGATGAAAAGTGAAAATAATTGAAAGTCTTACCACATGAATTTTTAAAAGTCAATAATCTAAATAAATTCTAAGATAGATTAAAGCAACCCCATATGTTTCGGAAAGTTGATTTTCGTTCATATAATAACTTTTAGTTCATCTAAGAGGATGATTAGCTTATGGAATATCTGAATCATCCAAATCGAATTGTAATTAGCGAACCTTGTTAAATGAAGAAAATCATATACATAAGCAAGGCACACATATAACTTAAATCATCAATATATCAATCAAATCCATATCGTCTACCTAATCACATAATATTAAGAACATATTAGTGTTCGTACGGGGTAAAAATTTAATCGGGGTCGGGGTCGGGGGCAGGTTATCCCCGAAAAAAACAAGTCGGGGTCGGGGTAAGACATCGCATGCTGAAAAATTTTGGAAAAATGATAAAAAAAATCGTTAAATTTCTGGGTGTTTGGAAAGAAGCTTTATTAATATACAAATTCGAACTCAGTCTAAGAGAGACTCATCACTCATATTATCAGTCTCCGCCGATCCACGAGAGGGAGGATGGTGAACTTTGGAATTTTGGTGACTGTTTTTACTCTATTTTGTTTGTTGTTAGTTACCCCCTTGCCCTTTTTTTCATAAAGGAGAAGTGGAGCACTTATTTGAGACGAATGAGATGATTGTTTTTGGCGCAGGACAAAAAATAATTTGCTAAAATAAACCTAAACAAAATCTAACCCCGAAAAAAACCCCGACTACATTTTACATGTTAGGTACCGGGGTCGGGGTCGGGGTCGGGGGAAAAAGTCGGGGATCCCCGGTTTTCGGGGTCGGGGTCCCCGTACGAACACTAGCAACATATGACTAAGTCATATAAATCATCAAAGTTAACAAAATGATATCATAAGTGTAAGTTTCGTGTATCTTAGTTAAGTATCGCTTTCGCGCCTGCTTGTTGGTTTTAGCGTTCTACGTAAGTGTAAGCGGGAAGCCCTCAGATGAGCCTTTCCCGTATGAGCGGATTCCATAATAGCGGTCCTCATATCAGCAGTTCCCTAAATAGCGGTTTCCCGAAATGGCAGTTTACCCGTTACAACAGTTACCGATACAGCGGTTCTCGTAAACGCGGCGTACCATTACAGCAGTTCTCTAAAGAGCAGAAAAACAGGAATGCGAAAAACGAGTGTTGTTTGTTATAGTAGCCAACAGTTCAATACAATTTTCCAAATTTCCGTGAACTGTAAATGCGGTCCGGAAATTGAGAACACGTTTGCTCCGATTTGCAAACTGCGAAAATGTCCCTTGGGGTGTACCAACAGACAGATCTACACAGATACGTCGAGAATTCCAACTGACTTTACAGTTAGTATTTTAAATCCGGCCACAAAAGCAAACAAAAGCCAGCGATTCATCAAGTTTTGAGAATAGAATATGAGAAGATCTAGTCAGACTCTCATTCCATGAGGCAAAACACGCTACACCGCCAAAAAATGACATTTAGTTGATTTCTTAATTTGGCTTCTGACTTTACAATTTTTACGTTAAATTGCAGTAGAACCCATGTGTTCGGTGACTTCTTACTCCATTGACGATCAAATTGTTAAAATTAAGTTTTGATCCGCTTTAAACAAAAAGCGTGTTTGTAATTTTGCTTGAAAAGCTTCACTTCTTTTTGCGATTCTCAGAAGAGAGTGGAAATAAAACATTAAACCTTTGTTGATTGTTTGTTAGGTTTTTCTCAATCCGGCAAGAATCTTCCCATTTGGTCCTTTTTTATTAAATTGTCAAAGAATTTCCCCATTGGGTTAGGTTTTTCTCAATTCGGCATGAATCTTCTCATTTGAACCCATTTTTAAGCTTACATTGGTGGAGGACTTCTTTATGGAGTTCACGGGGAGGTAAATCGCGAGCGCGATTCCTAAACACGTGAGTCCCCTTAAAAAATTTGTTCAACCCGCTGGGCTTTGGTTTTCGAATTTAAAAAATTTTAAGGGGTCATCCGTAAATGATCCTTATCATAACTTTTAAACGGTGGCCTGGATGACAAAATGCCATAGAACATTTTCGACTTAAAATCGCTCATAGAACCCGCAGTAGTTCGGTTATACCACCATTTTTGAATCACCCTGTACACACCAGTCGGTTTTAATTTGCGTCGAACAACAGCTCCATGTACTAGTTTTTCGTATATTTCACATACACACCAATCTGTACTAACTGATTTTTATGGGGTCATACCCATCCGCGTTCTTCCACCCCATCCAGTAGCCTGGAAACTACCCCCTTGCCCAGGAGTCATAAAACCAAATCGCCTTTCTTCCTATCATGGGTAGGTTTTTGGAGAAGATAATACTTCGCCGTTTGGATTACTTTTAGGCCGGAGCTAATGCCCTGCAGCCGAAACAATACAGTTTCATCAGAGTACGAAGACTTTCGGACAACACCCACCTGACTGAGGCGGCCCAAATGCTGCACGCTTCCCACCAACAGTCCCATTTCTAGCCCTAAAGGACCTTTTCGGTATAGTGTGACCCATCCATGCCTTCTATCTAACCTTCAGGCTTAAGAAACTCAAAGTTTTTCTGGAATTTAAATCCGCAGTCGCTAGGGTTGGTTGGCATGAATGTAGGACTTAATACAACCGGACATAATCCCCCCATCAGAGAAGAAACGCACATAATCCACTCACGTAGGTGACAATTTCCCCCTGAATGTACGTCGAGGTAAAACTCCCCCGGCTCCAGGTCAAATTCCCCCCAAACTGGGTTTGATGGGGAGGGAAATCTCTATTAAATTAAGTATGTAAAATAGAGATCAATGTTATGCAAAAAGGAGTAATGATATATCGGAAGTAAATATAAAATGTAATTTTTTGGAAAGGCCTATTATTTTAGGAAGTCAATGAAGATAAACAACAATATTTTGGAAAAGGCATACTATTTTGGAAATAAACAACAGTATTTTGGAAAACGTATAATATTTTGGGATGTCAATGAACATAAACAACAATATATTGGAAAAGGCATACCATTTTGGGAAGTCAATGAAGATAAACAACAATATTTTGGAAAAGGCATATTATTTTGGGAAGTCAATGAAGGTAAACAACAGTATATTGGAAAAGGCATACCATTTTGGGAAGTCAATGAAGATAAACAACAGTATTTTGGAAAACGCATATTATTTTGCGAAGTGAATAAGAATAAACAACAATATTTTGGAAAGGGCGTAACATTTAAAGTTATTTATAAAATATTTCTAACCCAATCCAACCTATCCTAACCGGACCTAACCCAACCGAACCGAACAAATCCTAACCTAATCCAACCCAACCCAACATAACCAAACATAACCTAACCCAACCCAACATAACCAAACCCAACCTAATTTAACACAACACAAATATCGACAAACTGAACGTAAATATTGAATGTCATTGACACCACCAATAAACAATTCCAAAGCACAAATTGTACCGTATTTGCAAATTTTCACCATATTTACTCCAATAACCTTTACGTAAACCTATTTATGCCCTAGAACTGAGTGAATGTCAACGAATTAATTAGAAATAAGTCAAATTTAATTTTAATAATATTTACTTGCATTCGGGGAATCGAATCCACCATTCCTCATTCCACTGTTCTACGCTTTATCCACTATGCCACCAGATCGCTGAGGCCTCTAGCGTTATAGATAAATTTGACATGTATTTTTACGACCTTTTTTAGTACAGGAAAAATAGGTTTTAACCCTGAACAAATTGAAACAAAGCTGAAAATTTCAGATCTTATAGATTTTTGGACGGTCTTTAACGTGGTGTGGTCTCCCACACTCTCCCATTGGAGGAATTTCCGCCATTTTGGAAAATGGCGGACAAAATCGAGAAAACGTTTAATAACTCCGGTTCTACGTAACCGATTAACACGTAATTAGGCTTCAATTGTAGATTGCCTTCAAACACATAATTCACCTCTTAAGATATTTTGTCCTACAACTAACCGGAGTTCACAATCTGACCCTGAAGATTAGCCTCATATAAAAAATGGAGATTTAAAGCATTTATGGTTTCTGTTTTCAGAATACGTTTCCAATATTAAACATATAGTTCCTATTACTGACAAATTTTGTTTCTTTTCTGACATGGGCTATAATGTATAGTACGGGAGAGGGTAAAACAGCCTTTATCCCATCATAAAACTTAATGTTTTAATATATACCATTGTTCGGCCACACTTGTCAATACGGCTAAAGTTGAGTTAAAGCGTGTGAAAGCAGCCTAAATGCCAGAGAATGGGGTTGGAGACAGGTAGGATCTGAACTCAAACCAATCGTTACCACTCTACAACCTGCTACAGATGAGCTTCTGCAGATGATCCCTCGTAAATGCAAGGAAGTCTGTGATTTGAAATGTGAATGCGGTAAAACTGGTCCAGTCTGTTCTTCAATTTGTAGAATTAGAACAGGGAGTATCTTGTTCAAATGAACATAGAGATTTTGAGGCTCAACCTCAAGTAGAGGACTATGATTAAACTTAAGCTTAACCAATATTGATAAATACACAAGTATACAAGAACTTTGGTAAACCAAAATAAACCTCTCCGATACGAGACGCAATTAATAATATTAAGAAAATAATTAAGAAAATATAATTGCTATTAATTACTTTAGTCGTCAGTAGTTTAACGTAATTCTACTGAAGTCGTTTTAAGAAACTTAATTCCTAAAATAATTTTAAACATAGCTATTGTTGACGTTTGAATTCTAGCGTATGCCTCTTTTACAATTTTTGGAAATTTAGGGTATATAAGGCGATTGATTCACAATAAATGTTAAGAAATCCGCAATTGCATGAACCTTTGGTTGAAGCCCTGCAATTAGGAGGCTAGACGTTTCTCGTAACCCTCGCCGATCGCCACGCACTTCTTGATCCTAACCTTGGGAGTAGAAGCAAAACGTTTGCTCCGATTGGCCAACTGCGGACGCGGTGACCGACACACAGACACCCCCCCCACACACACACACACGTCCAGTATAATAGCTCGCGTGACGTCATCATCACTTAAAGAGGTAAAAATATAGTGGGAATAATATATTTTACGTTTAAAACCCTCTTTGCATTTATTTCGCTTGAAACCGTTTCGAAATACTCAAAAATTAGATTTGCCTTACTTTCCAGGCTGGATTGTGAATTTCCGGTTAGTTGTAGGCCAACATATCTTTTGGATGAACTATGTGTTTGAAAGTAATGTACAATTGAAGCCTAATAACTTGTTAATCGGGATAGTAGAACCAGAGTTATTAAACTTTTTCTCGATTTTGGAAATGTATTCTGAATTTAGAAACCATAAAATGCTTTAAATTCCCATTTTTTATATAAGGCTAATCTTCAGAGTAAGATTGTGAACTTCCGGTTAGTTGTAGGACAAAATATCGTAAGAGGCGAATTATGTTATTGAAGGTGATCTACAATTGAAGCTTAATTACGTGCTAATCGGTTAAGTAGAATCGGAGTTATTAAACGTTTTCTCGATTTTGTCCGCCATTTTCCAATATGGCGGAAATTCCTCCAATGGGAGAGTGAGGGAGACCACACCACGTTAAAGAGCGCCCAAAAATCTATAAGATCTGAAATTTTCAGCTTTGTTTCAATTTGTTCAGGGTTCCCTCTGTTTTTGGGCTAAAATGACTACTATTTATTCTACACTGACGGGGATTAAGACCGGAGGTTTTTGTCTAGATAGTGGGGGATTATGTCAAGAGCGTGGGGGGATTTTGTCTAGAGCGTGGAGGGATTTTGTCATGAGAGATGGGGGATTTTGTACTCTTTCCTTGGATGGGGGAAAATGACCGGGGGTCTTTGTCTTGGGAGTATTTAGTCCGTATACCGGTTGGCATCCTCAGCCACTTTCTTACTGTAACGCGTGGGTTTTGTACTATCCGTCTTGCTGTCTCATAGTTCTTCCTAATGGATGCGGCTAGAGTGTTTTTCGGCTCGCTCTAAACCCCGGGGTGAAAAATGGCTACTAATGTATTATTTTAAAAATAATTTCCCGGTTTTGGAAACTGCGATTATTGCTACAGTTAGTCAAATATAGGATAGATATGGTTTCCTGATGTCTGATATGAAGTGCCCAACCTTGTTCCGTGTTCCATGTTTCGAGTTGAAACTTAGTTGGCAAGCCAAGGAAGAGTTGAAATAGATTCGTTTTGTGGGTTTGTGGGATGAACTAATATTGTACACTGCGAGCCTAGACTAACTCCCACATTAGGAGAAAGGGCGACTTAGGAGGTTAAGTTGGTACTTGGTTCCTTCTTGTCACGCAGGTTACAATTTGTATTTTATATATTGAGCTACTATGTTGCGCCCATTCTCTGACAGAAAAAGTATTCTTTTCGAAAACGTCTCGTATTGATTGCCGAATTACAGCCAAATGAAGCTGTTCTTCCTTATCAAGATTCTCACGCGAGTACAGTTCTTCGTGCGAGTTTGCGGGAACTCTGATGCCACTTGCGACGTGACAAACGATAACCAAGTTTTCCAACTTCCCCATTTTTCCCTTTGTGAAAGTTAAGATTTACGGTTGTCATTCTAAATCGTACAAGAGGCCACTCGAAAAATCCTTCAAGGTCAATTTTTGTATTTTCGGAAACTGGGAACTTGACAGCCATGTTCACACATACGTTGGAAACCAGTTCAAGCGATTCAAAAGGTTTCCAAAATTAAGTGTGTTCTAAACTGTTACTCGAAAATCTAAATACAATAGCGGTTTCATCAAATTGTAACGCTAACCAACTTAAAGCGAGTTTAGAGGTTAGTTTCTAGTTTTCAGGGGTATTTCACATGGGATGAGATGAGACTAGACTGAAGGATAATTTCGCTTGCCTTAGCCGACAACACTAAAAATTACAAATTTCTTTACGAAAAATGGAATTTTGGTATAATAACCAGGATAAGTGTTATTTTCTTCATAAATATATAACTGCTACTTCAGGGATTTCTTATTTTACTTAATGTAAAATAGGAAATCCATGAAGTAGCAGTTCTTTTATAAACAAGTTCTTAATTAGACACCACCAATTAACAATTCCAAAGCAAAACTTGTTTTGTAGTTGCAAATTTTCACTATATTTACGCTAAAAGCTTTTATGTAAACCAAAAATGACCAGGGGATTATGTCAAGAGCGTGGGCGATTTTGTATTCTTTCCTCGGATGGAGGAAAATGATGAGAGAAGGGGGATTTTCTACGTTTTCAAAAATTTGGGATTAGGAACGGGGTCTTTTGTCTTCGGGGTATTTAGTCCGTATACCAGAAGAAATAGTTTTTGTACAATTAACTGTGCAATAGATAACGAGTTTTTAGCCACATCGTAGTATACGATGAGGCTCTTAGTTTGACCCGAGACGTCGTAGTAGTAGTAGTAGTGGCCGGGGTTGTCGCTTCGTTATCGTCAGATTTTAGCTTAAAAGGAACTCGATAGTACCTAAACCCACCAATAGGGGTAGCTGAGCTCTGTTAGAGATTTTATTTTAATTAAAATTTTTTCACGTCGCACCCGGGAATTGAACCCGGGTCGCTGGCGCAGCAGTAAGGCTCGCTACCACCTAACCATAGAGACTCGATAGAACATTCGAGTTTTTATCCTTATCTCTTAAGTGTCGGGGATGGGTGGAGGGTACTTCTCTATTTTTGGGGTCGGATACTTTGGAATTTTTATCTGTGGGGTCGGACACTTCTGATTTTTTGTTTTAGGTTTTTATATTTATTTTCTTTTTATTTATGTGCTAATTAAATATATAACGATTTTCTCCGTTTCCTACTGCGCTCCTCGTGTGTTTCGTTCTCGTTCGGTAGTTTTGGCGGTTAATTCAAATGTGTCTCAAGAGTCGAGGATGGGGACGAAGCCCTCTTATTTGTGGGGTCGGATACTTCTGAACTTGTATCTTTTGGTGTCGGATACTTCTGAACTTGTATCTTTTGGTGTCGGATACTTCTGAACTTGTATCTTTTGGTGTCGGATACTTCTGAACTTGTATCTTTTGGTGTCGGATACTTCTGAACTTGTATCTTTTGGGGTCGGATACTTCTGAACAACTCATTAGGGTAGGGTATAGAGGGGTTATCCACTCTTTAGGGTAGGGTATAGAGGGGTTATTCACTCATATGATGTGACAACTATTACGAGCCCTTGGGCCGTCTTGTTTAAAAGTAACTTTACAAATATTTATAAGAATAAAGCATATTATAATAGACCATTCCATTTATTCCATTAGAGAATTAAACACCACAGTGCATTTCTCTAAAGCCAAGAGGCAGCTCTAAATAGATAGTCTGGCGTTGCCTCTCGGCGCCAGGGGAAAAAACCTAAAAGGGTGACAATCGTCCTGTGTGTAGGTTTTTTGGCAAGTTGAAAATATAATTGTATATTGTAGTGATAAATTACTTCTCGGGAAACCAGCTATTTCGGTGTGGACACTTCGGTGTATGGACACTACAAGAAGCTGCGCGTAATTTCGACGAAGATAACATCATTCGGTACTTGAAAGGAGTGGCTCACAACATTTCATTTTAACCATTATTATTAGTGTTATTATTATTGTATTATTCAATTATTATTTTTAAATTTATTTATATATTTATTTATTATGACAAATAAAGTTTTTGCGTCTAACCCATACAAATTACTTAGTACACCGAAATGTCCGCACCGATATGTCCTAACTACGAATTGTCCACACACCAAATTGTCCGCACCGATATGTCCCACACCAAAATGTCCTACACCGAGATGTCCTAGACCCACTTCTCGTCGTCATGCTTTCGTGAAGGATATAGTTTATTAAAACCTACTTGAAAGTTTAAACATATGTCTTTTTAAGGTACTCGCTTGCGAGTTTTTAAACAAAGCGGAGAAAGCATTCCTCAAAACAAAATTCTACAACAATTATGAAGATTTTCAAACTTTTATCAGATTTTTCTACGTGGAAGACTGGATTTTTACCGGATACCTAGAAAATATCATGAAATTAGTTAATAATATTAAACTAAAACTTTTTCCCTACAAAGGCCATTATTACCTTCGCCTTGGAAAATCTTCAAACAACGTGCCAATGGGAATTTCTCTGGATATCGAAAAAACGTTTAGTGTGGATATAAAAGAAGAATTTGATAAAGTGTACGTAAATATTTTCTTAAAATTCTTTCTAGCTTTTCAATTCTTGCTGAAAATATTGTGTAAGATTTCCCGATATACTTATAACAAATGAAATTACTTAAATTGGGTTACAACTTTATTTACGAAATGAAAGTTTTAAAAGTGAGCACTATCGAATGTGTACGAGCTTCGGTGTCGTTTTTTATAATTTCGATTGCTTTTTTCAGTGGCTTTGAATCACCTCACACTTTTTAAAAGTTTTCAACGCGCAAGAAGGGTTCTTTTTTCAAAATCATTTTTAAGTTGAAGGCGATAGCTCCGTTCACCTTCAAATTAAACTTAAATGACACAAACGTGGATATTTTCAATTTTCTTTGCTTTGTTTGAAAGCTGCTGTCACATACTTTTAAGTTTTGGTGAGAGACATACATACATACCTAGACTTTGGTAAGAGCTTTGGTAGATTAAACGATACACCATGGAGGCAACGAAATAGCCTCAAGGTATAAGGACAATTGTTTTTCCTTATAATTGTAAAAATAGTAGTAAAATTGGACCAGGGCTAAGATTTTAGGATACCCATGGTAAATATTCCAATAAAATGAGTCCCAAAAAATGTTTTTCATAGCATGAAAGCCCTGCCATTTATTTCTCAAGATCTCGGCTATCTGGTTCGAACAAAGTTTTGTCCTTGAATAACTTTGTTGGAAAATATAGTTTGAAAAGGGCAAGTCGCATAATTACGTCATGATTGTGTAAATAATATTATTAAGAACAAATCCACAAGGTTGAGTTTCTTGTGAAAAAACAAATTTAGAATGTGCATTGCATAAGCTTCTAGGAATAGAGAAAGGATGGACCATGCTATTATCCTTAAGCATGGTTTTCGCATGAACGAAAAAAAAAACTACTTTTTGGCTGGATGTCAAACTTCAGATTTGTTTTTTTTTCTTTTTCGCCAACAGTTATAGTATTTCACTTAGCGGAGCCTGCGCAATCTATCTGGGCCCGTGCATTTCGATTTTTAAGGGGGAAATATCCAGTTTCATAAGGAAAATATTTTTATCATATATGTCTATTAGATGGCTCTTTTATTACCATTAGGAGAGGGGTTTTCCTTTAACTATCGTTGAAACTTTGAGTCAATTAAAATTTTTATGATAGAGAAAGTTTTCACAATTAAATTAACGTATAGGAGGATATTCACTTATTATTGAATCTTCTGGTTAGATTTTAACATTGTTACTTTTAATAAGCAAAACAGTTTGGAACCAGGCGAAAGAACCATGATTCTTTAAATTAAGTTCGAAGCTAAATTGTTTCATTTGAAATAATTTAATAAGAGTAATAAAAACCTATACTTACTATTCGCGACCTACTCTTCACGGGTTGAACGTTTTTTAGTTCACGGTACTAAAAGCGCCACCGAGCGTAAAACCACGGCGAACTCAAATCGGTTTAAAAATTTCTCGCTTCGCGATAGGCACTGACCTTGATAGAATGCGTTACCGCAAATTATCCGTAAATAATGTAAACAAGGCTTCCCAGTTAATCAAATCTAAACATTGCACCAATTGGTCCCATCTTTTGTCTTTCTTTTTTTTTCGTCTATATAATCTTTGTGTTCCATATCATAACGATATGGATGGTTCCAAACCTATTCAATAAAACTTTCATCATTGAACTTCGGCTGTCTTAGGGATTTGTACTAGTAACTGACTCGATTCGGAAAGAAATAAATAAATAAAAACATGGCGGACCCCGCACCTCGGATGTTCTCTCCCGAACACACGTGGTCGAGAATGACGACACGACTCAAGGTTTTCGCTGATTGGTTCGCGTTCGAAAAATAGAAAGTTAATATTGCCACACTCAATGTAATTTCGGTCCAGCGTTGTTTTTCGGTTGCCATTTGACGTCAGTCGAAAAAGTCGTGATTTTCACCAAGTGAAATCCATACTTTAAACAAAATCAAAGGGAAAAACTCAATTTGTCTTTTAGAGCTCTCATGTTTCAAGAAACGGCTCAGGATATACGTGTAGCACGTGAATTGCATTACACAACAAAGTAGTTATTTGAGGAGCCATCACGAAGCAATTCTTGGAGTCCACTTGGCATTCAAATAATTTTTGAGGCATCAAAGCTATACTTCGTATTATCCACAGTGGCGATAGTGGCACTCGTACTTAAAAGGATATTAAAATAGAATCGTCGTTGTTCAGATGCCAGAAAATTTGCTGGCAATTGTGTTTCGGTTACTGAACCCGTTCACTCGTTTAAGTTATAATATCGTACTTAGAAAAATAGTGTTTAGAAACTAAACATTTGCCTAAACACGAAAATGCAACTCATGTTTGATATAATCGTGCTATTTTTATGAAGTCGTCAAAACATCTTTGGCTTAAAGGCTTTAAGATTAATAATCTCTTAAAATTAAGTTCAATTCTTAAACGATGCTTTTTCGAATCATTCAAATTAAATTCTTGTGAAAAGTCGGGGGTAAAATAGATTCTGATATTCGACCACAATGTTTTTTTACTTAATGGTCTTAGAAGTAAAATACTTGGGTCAAAATTTAACTTTAGTCCTGCTTTCTACGTCGTTTGAGGGCCGTCCTGTTTTTTACTGTTAAAACTTCAAGTAGCCTATCTGGAGGATAGGGGTTAGATATTTTTTTTGGAAAGTAGCACTGCTCAGGGATTATGAGAGAGGGGGGCCCTGCTCGTCCTCTGCCTCTAAATTGATTTTTTTTTCTCACTAAAAGCTGTAGTTAGGCTCTCCTGTAGGGGGTCATAAAGGTAGAGCGGTAGAAATCTAACACCTCTAACGAGACGCAGCACGCAGAGGCAAAAGTATTATACTCTGTTCTGTTTGCTCTTGCGTAAGTTGTGGATAGCTATATAACGTACTGAAATGCAAATTTCCGAATATTTGCGGACTGTGATCTGCGACGTGCTTCGGAAAATGAGAACAAAATTGTTCCATTTCACCGCATCATACGCTGTGACAGACACAGACAGAAAGGTTTAATGTAATACCAGAAGTTAATGACTTCTTATCCTGGGAAGTATTGGACACTAAGGCTTTATATAGTATCAGGAGTTCATAATAACCCGAAGTACGAAACTGGTTAAAAAGCCCGTAACAACAAAGTTTCGTCGTAAAGCTCAGCGGATTCATACACCGCTTAACTCCCAAAGAAATAGTTATCCCATTTTTTAGCGCCCACGCGCATTAAATTACACACTTCCGGTTTAGTACTATTTTTATCTTGTGATTTTGGTAGCAAAAATGGCTCACGTCTGCTTCTGTCGGAACGGTGTAAATTAAGCCTTGGCTAAGAAGTTGGCTTTTAGTCTGGGTTTCTAGTTTTCTACAAAACATCTTAACGATTATCAAGAATGTTTTGTTGTGATATGTGTGAGTGAGAATTCCGTGGTTAAATTAAAACGGTTTGGACAAATTTATTCGCAGTATCTTTAATGTAAGAATTGCAACGTGTTTCTACGTCCACCATATCGCCATTTTTCTTTTCGACGGAGATCCCAGCCAACGTAAGTTTTGGAACGAAAACCAAGGAGCATAGATACCACTACGATATACTGTAAGGTTGTATGTCCATAAACAGGCTAATCCTTTCTATACGCAACGACAGAATCTTGTTGTTCGCGATTTTTACCATTAGCTCTATGGGCAGTTTCATACTTCCCCCCCGAAGGGGGGTTATTATGAACTCCAGATAGTATCCATCCCTGCTAGTCAAAATTGCCTATGGCAATCGTAAAAGAGGGTAGAAAGTTTCCTCCCCACTAGGAAAACTATCTAATCTACTGAAAAAAATCCCACGCCGAGAGGCTGTGGCACTCAAACTGTGGGGCGTGTTCAAAACTTCTTCAGCGCCAATCGTTGAAAAGCCGTCTGTCTAGAACTCTATGAAAATCCATTACAATCCGTGGGCCTAGGACCCCACACTAGTTTAACCGGAATTTTTAACAAACTCTTTTAACAGCTGTTCATGTCACCGTTTCTGATTCGTTACCTCAAACCACAGGACACATCTTAAAGTTTCGTTACTTTCCCGCTGCTGGCGCGCAAATCAACCTGCCAGCTCAAAATGAGAGAATTGCCGTAGGTGGCGCGGTGATCGGACCTAATAAGAAGTTGTCTTACAGAGATGGTTCCGGATATGGTTAGAGTGCAATACTTCCCAGGATAAGAAGTTATAAACTTCTGGTAATACCTCTACACGACGTCATCGTCACTGGGAGAGATAAAAATAACTATGCCATGCATCAAAATTTTACCATGTATGATAATGATCAAAAACAGTAAAGTATGTTTATCGTCAACTATGTTTCATCAACAGTTTTAATTATATTCATGATGTGGACGGCTTGGTATGTAGGTGGTTTAAAAATTTTGATAATCATGAAAATATAACAGTTAAAATTAAGCAAACACATTAAGCTGTATTCATACGCGGCAGTAAACCTCAATGAAATATAAATCATGCCGGCGAAATTTATTTTCTAGCCTCCGGAGTCCAGCGTTCAACGATTACCATAATCTATGTGGCTAGGACGAGGGGCAAGTCACTAATCGGTGTACACGGCTGTACCTCTGTCTTTACTGAAACGATTAAGACAGTGCTGATATGAATATGTGTAATCCGTAATTGGTGAACAGGGACTCCGAAAGGCTAGCCCCTCGTGCTAGGATCATTGGGGAGGGACCGCATTCAAACGTTAATCGACGTTTCACTGGATAATGGTAGGCAACATTGTGTGCGTACGCTATTTCGCTTTACGATCGATTAATGACCACAATCATTAGAGCAGAAATATAACTCCGTGATATTAAGGTTCAAAACAGATGGTTAATAATTTCCAGAGCTTCGTGTATCATAAAGCTTATTAGGTGTGTAGAACCATCTAGAGAAGCAAGTAGAATTTTGGTTTCTGCTTTTCATTAATAATAATCTAGCAAGGGAGTAGGACTACCCAGGTAATAAAATCAAGATGGCACATTGTTTTAACGTTAAATTTAATATACGCGTATTAACTTCTTTTAAACGATGGTCATGACAAAAATACGTTGATATTCCGTTTATTTGACGTTTTAAGGACGTGTATTACTGGGAAGGTTAAGGTGTTGAAATCGTGGAAGAAACCTTTTCAGTTGTAAATTATACTGGTTCTATAGGCATATTCGAAAAAACTTAAAAATAACCATGGATTGGCACACACAATTTGGGTAGATGAAATATCAACATTGCCAAATCGTACATCAACAACGCAAAACAAACGGTCAATTTAAAATTATATTCAAACGCGTTGTCATCCTAATTTATGGACTTGAATTAAACACTATAGTTTTCTCATGGTATAAAAGTGTTATCAACGTTTAGAAAATGCTAAATGTCTTGAGATAACTTATATCCCGAAAATAAACGTTCCATCGAAAAACACTTGAAACGCTTTCAAAACATTTTACCCAAAATCAACTTCAAATCAAAGTTAGTTTTATGCCTAGGAATTTTCCCGGCAATAAGTTCTGTTTGCGCATTCCAATGTTGAACTCTCCTTCTAAAAAGATATGCATTAATTAACAAGTTGGGAAACCAAAATCAACCTCTCCGATTCGAGACGCAATTAAGAGGTCTTTCTTAAATAATAAAATAAAAATAATTGATATTAATTATTTTAATCGTCATTAATTTAGTTTAATTATACTTAAATCGTTTTACGAAACTTTATTCCTAATATAATTTTAAACATAGCTATTGTTGACGATTGAATTCATTTGTATGTCTTTTTAACAATTTTTAGAAATTTAAGTATATAAGTCGATTGATTCACAATAAATGATAAGAAAACTCACAATTGCGTGAACCTTTGGTGAAAGCCCTGTAATTGGGAGGCTAGACCTCTCTCGTAACCCTAGCCGATCGCCGCGTAAATCTTAACCCTGCGAACACGTTTGCTCCCATTTGGCAACTGCGAACGCGGTGACAGACACACACATTCCAGTGTAATACCTCTCCGTGACGTCATCTTTACTCTTTTTTCTAGTTCTACTTTTTTAATAGTTAACAATGAAAAAATAAAACTTACTCCATTTAGCATAATTGTGAGCGATTGAAACGTCTAAAGTTGAGGGCTAATAAACATGTGGTACGACCAAAGTACAGTTTTGAGTCGAAAAGGTTCAATGCCATTTTTCCCCAATGGCCACATTATGACTGGAGTATTTAACGGAAGCCTCCATAATTAAATTAGCATTGATTTCTAGTTTTTAAAGGTCATCCGTTAAACACTCCAACCTTATCTTGTTTAGGCAGTCTCTTAAAGGTATACACTCAGCTGAAAATTTTAGTGCCGTTTTTTATTTTTTCCTGATTCATTTCAAATAAATATGAAGTCCCTAATTTTTTCTGATTTTTTCAATGAAAATTAAATTTTTTAAAATTTGTTAAGCTTAGAAATGGGTCTCGATTTTAGCGCATTTCCCTACCGGCCAATAAAAACCTCTTTAGGGATAGAACCAAATCAGCCAATCCCGTGAGGTTTAGAGAATATTATCTCATATGCTTTCTACTTCAAATAGAAAAAATTAGGAATCTAGGATGGGGAAATAAGGAGTTTTTTAGAGTGCCCTTGTCAGATGTCACCAGTGACTCCCCGTGGCCCGTCGTCTGCTAAAGTTTGAGGACGCTAGTAATTGTGTTACAGATTGACTCTGCTAAATTGTGAAAGATGGGTTTTTAATTTTTTAAATCTCGAAGGTCACAAAGAACACTGATCGTTCCATTACAAAGGCTAATAACTTACATTCAGATATACAACCAAATACGACACGTCACATTTTAATATAATAAGATTGTGAGAGCAATTTGAGTTTAAGTGTAACGTAAAAGCATAAAACTGCAAATTGTTAAAGTCCGCTATTCCTTAAACGATCGAACCCGCGTCTTTCGAGTTCTAATTTCTAAAAATTAGAATATAGATTTCGGAACCTAATGCTGACGGCGTAGATGAAACTCCACTGAGAAAACCTTTGGGGAATGGGGATTGCCTCTTATAAATCGCGGGCGTTGATTGGCTGGTAGTTCTCTTTACCAAAATTCAAATGCATAATTTGAGTACAAAACTTCAATTATTGATTAAGTAATTAATTGCTCTCCAAAAAATCAGAAAAAATTCAAGGTGGCATATTTCAACATAAGGAATCAGAATAAAAATACTTTATTTCTGTAAAATAATGTCCCTTTAAGGTAAAATGCCATGGGTCAGGGACAACATAGTATAATCATACGGCACTAGAAAACTATGCGAAATTCATCATTCCCTGCATGTGATTTATAATAATTCTACACTTTTGCAAACTCTTATATCTTTCACAATTCCTAATTTTATATTCAACTTTAAAACCAACCTCTTGCCACGATTTTTTAACTATCAAAGCTGTCACTTTTTCACTTTTACCAGTCCCCTTTACGATTGAATTATCCATGAAATCGCGTTTAATGCATATTTCTGTGCATTACACTAAAGAGCTCATTTTCAGCTCAGAACTCCGTTTAAGCCAAGGGTGAGCTAAACGCGTATCTAAAAACTAAAACGTTAAATAATTTGGTGTGAGCATAACCCTCCAAAGAAGAAGATGATCTGTTTATGACTCCATTATCGTTCAATCACAATATGTTTAATATCACTCCGTAGTTCTGTTGTATTTTCAGCCGATGGGTAATCTAGCTTTATTATTTACTGCATGGTTGTCCCATAAAGTGATTTACATAGTCAATGTCTCAGTTTTCTAGCTTTCTCGTGAAATGAAACGTACAAACAAAAATAAGAGACTTAGGTACCCTTTCTTTATTTTTCACCTCATGAATATCACAAAAAATGCCAGATTTGTTGCTACGATACAGTTAGCTTTGCTAACAGTTGATGATGAGAAGGAAGCGATACTTGGTAGCCCACTTGGAGATGTTTTTAATCCAATTATACAGGCCTTAAAAAGGAGGCCAGTATTTCTTCAATATAGGCCATGCACTTAGCACCAATCACAATGGGCCTAAAATTTGAATTCAAATTAAAAGAGATGTTACTGTAAAAGTTTGTAAAACCCGGTAGAAATGACGTCTGCTTAGACGCTTGTACACTAGTTTATTCAGCTCATTAACGAATTAAGCGATTGAAACGAAATTATGATCATTATTAGAAAATCACTGGTATAAATTTTAATACAGAAAAAACAATAACGAGTGAAAAATATTCATCCCCGCAATTAGCTAGAATCTTAAAAATGGACTTGAAAATCGTCTTTAGTTGGTAAACCAAATGCATATTAGTCTTTTTAAAACTTAGGCCAGTAAATCACCGTCACGACATAAAACAACGCCATATATTATAAACACAATTTTTCTTGTCCCGTAGTGGTTATGAAATTCAGTTGCGTGTTTTGAATGAAGAAGGTGTTTCTTTCACTTCCAAACAAGAGAATGGAAAACACCGTGAATTCGTCAAATCACTTTACGAAAATGTCAGTATTGTCAGGACCGCCTTAAAGATTGAGTCCAATGGGCACATGCCCAGGGGATTGCCCCGTAGTTTTAAATTTTTTTCTAATTTGAGACTTAGTCTTGCATTGTAATGTTATTAAGACAGGCCCGGTGAAATGTTTGGAATAATGTAGCTGCTCAAATTTGCCAAACTAACATTTTCCTTTCGCGAAGGATTCTGATATTGCTCTACCGATGTACATTTTGGAAGATCCATCAGATTTGAAGTTCTTTAATGTAGAAGGTCCAAACTTGATGGGTGAAGCAAAAATACTGAGCGGAGGTCCAATCAATCGAGAATTTGGAATGTTCGATATCATAGACATATTCGACGTTAAAGTGAGATTATTGGGTGCAAACTGCAAATACAAATAGACATAACAGAACGTGGGCGTTGTTCCCGATATGGTGCCAACTCTCGCTTCATTTCTAGCTTCTTTGTTGGTCTATCCAGCGCTCGTTTTTATCGTTACCAGAAGGGAATAATAAGAGAACTAGGATCCCTAATGTCTTCATAAAACGCTAAGACTGTAACGAGACTCTTACCAGCCTCAAATTATCTTCCCTTCCCTGATTGGCTAACAAACTTCTGTCGCCGATCTAACGTTTAATAACTTGATGAAGCGCGTAAAGAACAAAACAATAGGTTAGAGAGTAATATACATTCTTTAAATGAAAGTTACGAAAGTGAATCGGAATCAAGAAATTACCGCTGTAGCAGACAAAGTAGAGATAAGGTTGCTTAATGTAGGGACTGTTTTTTCGTGTAAGCTGGTTTTACGGCGTGTCATTGCGCCAATTTCAGGGTATTTTTGAGGTTGGTCGAGCTCAAGTTGCCGTCCTTGACCGATATGACTTTCTTTTCTTATTATTCCCTTCTCATATTACGTCACCTTTTTCCTCTCCTTGACTGAAATAGTTGGGCTTCAGAGGCATTCCGCAATGCATTAGAATATTTTCAGTTCTTGGAGATTATCATATTACCTGAAAAATGAAATTCAAATTGTCTGTGTGCTCGCGCAAGAACGCATTGGCGAGTTTTCCTTACTCATGATTTCTACGAAATTTTCAGATTCAAATTCCCTGACTTTTTCAGGTTTTTCCTGACGTTTTTAGGCCCAATTATTATTATTTTAAGTAGAAGTGTTTCGTTTAAATCGCATTTTATAAATATTAAATGTAAAACATTTCGGAGCAAACTCCGGTGCCTGGTTGCTAAAACGAAGTTAAACGTCACCAAGTTGAACTTTTGAACCACAGATATTTTATCAATTTTAATCAAATTCTTAAACTTCTCTGACCTTTTAGGCACATTTCTATATTTCTTGACTGTTCCAAGTGTTCGCTGACCTTTGGCAAGCCGGATACAACAGCAGGGAGTATATTTTGTTTCGTTTGTCTCCAGCTCTTTCCTAACTCTGTCAGCTTCTGTTATCTATATTTGTATTTGATTTGGTGTACACAGAACAATTAATACACAAAGAAAATAACGCGTTATTCGAACATATTATTGACAGATATGGACGGCCATTGGAGTTTTTATATTAGTGTATCCATTGCTTTGTCTGTTGATTTATGGAGCGACTAATTTGGCGTTAAGCAGATTTTGCATCATACACTGGTTGACCGCAATCTTTTTAGTAACAGGGCAAGGTGATAGATTGTTCGTATAAGGCACAAAACCGAAATAGATAATTAAGACATTTTGAAACAATTTAGGTTCTCCAAATGCTGGCCACGTTCATTTTCGTACATGGATATTTGGCTATTGCTGTCTGTTAGGGCTTTCGTTTTTATCGTTGTCGTTTACGATCATGTTGCTAACAACAATTACAACTCTAAATCAACCAGCATTTATCAACAATATTTATGACCTTCTCGAACGGGAGAACTTGAGAATCTCCATGGTGACTTCGCAAACAGAATACACGTATTACCAAGTAATCATATTGGATGCATCTCAAACATACGCCACTAGTTTCTGCAAGCTTAACAAGACACCTAGGTTACAAATCAAATCAGCTATTTTCAACCCGTTCAATATAAACTATAGCGTTTGAAAGAACGTATAAATAATGAGTATTGCAAATTTGAACCATGCACCTACTTGGGGTATTAAAGAAAATACAAGCAAAGAAGACCGGCAACAACCGGTAGCCACTTGGGGCCTGTAATGTTAAAAATTATTGTCTCCGTTTTGACCATTTCTTGCTATGATATGAAAATTGGATGGTAAAGGGATGTGTTTTACAAAAAAAGGAACACTAAATAGTCAGTATTCTGGGAATGGAGGGGCGACAAAAATTTCCTCCGTAATGTTAAGTATAGGCGGAATTATCGACTTTAGCCACGGATACGACAGCCTTCCCCCACACCGAAACACTCGGAGTTTCGAATTTCTTATACAGAATAGATGTAAGAAAATTGTGGGAAAGGTATATCTTGTAACTGCAAAGGGTACAGCGCCCACGAAGAAATAAAATCACTGGAATTTTGGTCTAAAACACTCGGAAAATAGTCCAATCGCCTGTAGAAGTGTTCGACTTCTCGTACACTGCTGCATTGCGGTTGAAGTGACATTCAGGGGCTTTGCACAGACTATTTAGTTGACTCATTATAGTCTTTGGTTTTGTAAAACGTAACCTTAAACATAGAGAAATAATACCAAAACGGATACTGGAGTAGAATTTTTTATTTCAAATCAAATTGTTTACGTTTCTACATTATTCAACAGTTTAGCATTTGTCGGGAAGCCCTTCCAGCTCAGGGGCATCTACACAAACGACGCGCAATTTTGACTGGTACCAACTGCCTCGATTGACATGGCGGCGATAACCGAGATACCAGATTACGCTACTAACATGAGCACAAGCGCCTATCGTCAAACATCCACCTTTGCACGTACAGTACCAACCTAGAATGGCATGAATACCATTACCGTTGGGTACATATCGAATGAGGGCTTGATGAACAACTGAGCTGGAAAACTGACTAGGCAAACTTTATTGGAGACGCCCATTCGTAGTTTCATCAAGAATACTGCTAGAGCTGTCTTTGAAGAACAGCATCTGATTGTACCAATAAGTTCCTCAATAGTAGAATGAACCTCTAGGAAGTCTGTCATGGATAATGAAGTTAACACTTTACAGTCTTCATCACTTCGTATGACGTTGTCAAAGCTTCTCGTCTTTAAGTCCTTAACACACTGTCTAAGGCCCGTAAACAGGTGGTTGATGTCCCTGGATGTCATGAGACTTGATCTACTGGCGCAGTGAATACTATTAATTATTTCAATGGGCAACTCCCCGTCAACAAGATGCGTGGAGCACATGCGGTTGTCCTGGTGAATAAAGATTGCCCTTTCCACAAATATCTTTAACCGATCTCCGGCTTTTATACTGGTGCGTGTACTGGCGCCGCAAATGAAGCAAGTCTTTGAATGTGGCCTGATAAAACTTTGGTTTATGGTAATGGTGTATGACTACGTGTTACTTGCGAAACCGGCTGTTCTTGTGACATCGTTGGTACTGCTTCTTCAAAACCCGCCTGCCTTCGTACTTGTGATGTTGGTTGGATTAGTACTAGTAAAGGTGATACGTCTGGTACTTGCGACGTGAATGGTTCTGGTACTTGTGAAGCGAATGGTTCTGGTACTTGTGAAGCGAATGGTTCTGGTACTTGTAAAGCGGATGGTTCTGGTACTTGTGACGCGGATGGTTTTGGTACTCGTTACGCGGATGGTTTTGGTACTCGTGACGCGGATGGTTCTGGTAACTGGTTTACGGGTTTTGTTGGTGTAGGCGAGGGCGATGATGTCCAAGAGCCATGACCGCTACTGAAGGACGATTTGGAAGAATTTATGAACGTTTGAAACTTTCCCGATAATCCGGCGCATTTGAAACAAATCTTTGTCGTTGTGCCGTTAATTGCAAATGGTAATTAGTCCTAAGTGAAACGGAGAAAACGCGCGAAACTAGCTACAGCGCGAGTACCTATACGTCTACTTGTAGTATTGTTAACCTTCCGATTACACGCGTAGCATTTGTTTGGACCATCTCCACATTCGAATAGACATACGTTTTGTGATAAAGGAAGCTCGTAATACCATTCGTACAAGCTATAATCGAAAAAACATAAAGGTCATCTAGAAACGTAAACGACCGCACTTTTTATACATCGCTTTTAGATTTAATCAGAAGTCCATTAAATTAGCCTAGGAAGTAACCAAAAGCGGGGTTTGGTACTCTCCTCTCTTGTGTAGCAATACTGAAGAAGGGCGACACATTCGCCACCTCGCGATAATTTTTCTCAGATCTCCGGTTCAGGTGCGACTCGTACGCCAAAATTTGCCATAACGGGAGAGAAAAAACTCTCTCCCCTTCCACTGTAAAACCGAGCCCGCTTAAAAATAGAAGGGATGGGGGTGTGAATTTTGGAACAGTCAAGGTCATTCAGTTTTTTATGACTCTTCATAAACCTATTGAAAACAAACTATTTAAAGGGAGGGTGAAGTAGAAAATCAAGTGGTTTTTTATCGATTCCCCTACTATTTTCAAGACCAGTCTGCATAGTCAAACATTCAGGAAATACTAGCTCCGAATGATTTTAAATTTCAAATTAGGTTCAGATTTAAAAGATAATTTTAAATAAGGACGTCCGACCAATCGCGTAACTCACTGCCTTTTTATAATTAGTAGAAGAATCGATTAAAAAACCACTTGATTTTCTACTTCACCCTCCCTTTAACAACCGTGGCCGTTCCTTTTTTCAATTTTTTATAAAGCAAACAATCTACCCTTTAGAGATGCAGCGTTCATGGGCTGAAGAAGTCACGCCCCGCTCAAGTCAAGAAAGACTTTCTAGAGAGGAGCTCGAGATTTCTAACTGTGTTAGGAAAGGGGAAAAATTTAACTCCTTATCCATGGAGTTAGAAGGAGTTTTTATCCCAGCAGAGACGAACGCTATACCAGCCATTGTAATTTTTCACTTCCTAGGCTAATTTAATGGACTTCTGATTTAATCTAAAAGCGATGTTTATGTTTTCGACAATAAATCGTAAGGTCATTGATAAAACAGGGAATAAAGCATGTTTTTTATTCTTGTTGAACAAATGTAAAGTCTACTTTGTTAGTGCTCACCAATCTAACCAATAAACCCCACCCAATCACATTCCCCTTGATAGATTTATATACATGGCTAAGTATTTAGATTTTAGCTTGTACGAATGATCTTACGAGCTTCCTTCATCACAAAACGTATGTCTATGCTCAGAACAAATGCTACGCGTGTAACCGGAAGGTTAACAATACTATAAGTAGACGTATAGCTACTCGCGCTGTAGCTAGTTTCGCGCGTTTTCTCCGTTTCACTAAGGACTTATTACCATTTGCAATTAACGGCACAACGACAAAGATTTGTTTCAAATGCGCCGGATTATCGCGATAGTTTCAAACGTTCTTAAATGCTTCCAAATCGTCCTTCAGTAGCGGTCAAGTCTCTTGGACATCATCGCCCTCGCCTACACCAACAAAACCCGTAAACCAGGTACCAGAACCATCCACGTCACGAGTACCAGCACCATCCGCGTCACAAGTACCAGAACCATCCGCTTCACAAGTACCAGAACCATCCGCTTCCCAAGTACCAGAACCATTCGCTTCATAAGTAACAGAACCATCCACGTCACAATTACCAGAATCATTCGCTTCACAAGTACCAGAACCATCCGCGTCACGAGTACCAAAACCATCCGCGTCACGAGTACCAAAACCATCCGCGTCACGAGTACCAGAACCATCCGATTTACAAGTACCAGAACCATCCGCTTTACAAGTACCAGAACCATTCGCTTCACAAGTACCAGAACCATTCGCTTCACAAGTACCAGAACCATTCGCTTCACAAGTACCAGAACCATTCGCTTCACAAGTACCAGAACCATTCGCTTCACAAGTACCAGAACCATTCGCTTCACAAGCACCAGAACCATTCGCTTCAAAAGTACCAGAACCATTCGCTTCACAAGCACCAGAACCATTCGCTTAACAAGTACCAGAACCATTCGCTTCACAAGTACCAGAACCATTCGCTTCACAAGTACCAGAACCATTCGCTTCACAAGTACCAGAACCATTCGCTTCACAAGTACCAGAACCATTCGCTTCACAAGCACCAGAACCATTCGCTTCACAAGCACCAGAACCATTCGCTTCACAAGCACCAGAACCATTCGCTTCACAAGCACCAGAACCATTCGCTTCACAAGTACCAGAACCATTCACGTCGCAAGTACCAGACGTATCACCTTTACTAGTACCAATCCAACCAGCATCACAAGTACGAAGGCAGGCGGGTTTTGAAGAAGCAGTACCAACGATGTCACAAGAACAGCCGGTTTCGCAAGTAACACGTAGTCATACACCATTACCATAAACCAAAGTTTTATCAGGCCACATTCAAAGACTTGCTTCATTTGCGGCGCCAGTACACGCACCAGTATAAAAGCCGGAGATCGGTTAAAGATATTTGTGGAAAGGGCAATCTTTATTCACCAGGACAACCGTATGTGCTCCACGCATCTTGTTGACGGGGAGTTGCCCATTGAAATAATTAATAGTATTCACTGCACCAGTAGATCAAGTCTCATGACATCCAGGGACATCAACCACCTGTTTACGGGCCTTAGACAGTGTGTTAAGGACTTAAAGACGAGAAGCTTTGACAACGTCATACGAAGTGATGAAGACTGTAAAGTGTTAACTTCATTATCCATGACAGACTTCCTAGAGGTTCATTCTACTATTGAGGAACTTATTGGTACAATCAGATGCTGTTCTTCAAAGACAGCTCTAGCAGTATTCTTGATGAAACTACGAATGGGCGTCTCCAATAAAGTTTGCCTAGTCAGTTTTCCAGCTCAGTTGTTCATCAAGCCCTCATTCGATATGTACCCAACGGTAATGGTATTCATGCCATTCTAGGTTGGTACTGTACGTGCAAAGGTGGATGTTTGACGATAGGCGCTTGTGCTCATGTTAGTAGCGTAATCTGGTATCTCGGTTATCGCCGCCATGTCGATCGAGGCAGTTGGTACCAGTCAAAATTGCGTGTCGTTTGTGTAGATGCCCCTGTGCTGGAAGGGCTTCCCGACAAATGCTAAACTGTTGAACAATGTAGAAACGTAAACTATTTGATTTGAAATAAAAAATTCTACTCCAGTATCCGTTTTTGGTAATATTTCTCTATGTTTAAGGTTACGTTTTACAAAACCAAAGACTTTATGAGTCAACTAAATAGTCTGTGCAAAGCCCCTGAATGTCACTTCAACCACAATGCAGCAGTGTACGAGAAGTCGAACACTTCTACAGGCGATTGGACTATTTTCCGAGTGTTTTAGACCAAAATTCCAGTGATTTTATTTCGTCGTGGGCGCTGTACCCTTTGCAGTTACAAGATATACCTTTCCCACAATTTTCTTACATCTATTCTGTATAAGAAATTCGAAACTCCTAGTGTTTCGGTGTGGGGGAAGGCTGTCGTATCCGTAGCTAAAGTCGATAATTCCGCCTATACTTAACATTACGGAGGAAATTTTTGTCGCCCCTCCATTCCCAGAATACTGACTATTTAGTGTTACTTTTTTGTGAAACACATCCCTTTACCATCCAATTTTCATATCATAGCAAGAAATGGTCAAAACGGAGACAATAATTTTTAACATTACAGGCCCCAAGTGTCTACCGGTTGTTGCCGGTCTTCTTTCCTTATTGGATCTTGAGAGTTAGGCTTCAGTTTCTAGATGACACAAGAGTGCTATCAATTCCAATTGGATTACTAGTACCACCTGATGGATTTGTCCAATTGGGTTTTAATAGTCCTTTTTCGTTTTCTTCGCAAATTTAGAGGCCTAACGCATAGGGTCCGGTATGGAAATTTAATTACTAGTATATTCATTAATATTGAGGATATTTTATATGGGCTATTCATAACTTTATAAGCTCTATCAATTAAACATGAAAAGCTAACTTAGAAAGCTATAGAACAACACTCTATGTTAAATGAGTTTTGTGCTAAGCAACGAGAGTAGTGACAAATCCTGAAATTGAATTTCAGGCATTGTTTAAAAAGTGACTTCGCAAAAATATATTCGATAATCATTTACGTGCCACCTTTGACACACAATAACCAGCCAGAAAATCAGTCGTAAGAATTATAAGCTTTACAATCGTAAATGCAAAGAACTGAAAATTATAAAAGATGATTAATAACGCATAAAAGTCCTTATCAAGATTATAAAAGCAATTCCTTTTAAGATAAGACTAATAACGACTAACTTGGACACACCCTGTAATGTACTTCAGAATTATAAGAAACACCCTGTAAAAATTAAGTAGCGTTGTAACGCCAAAGCCTATTCCTTTTAAAATTCCAAGAACCATCCTCGACTTCAAGTGAACCCATAAGGAATTCCCCTGGCCAATAGAATAGCCATAGTTTCTTTTTTCAAATGCATAGTTTACAGTTTTCTCTGGGGGTTCCTGAGAGACCATTTTTTTGTACACATTTAACCTCTAGTCCATTAACCTTGAAATGGAGTTTACTAATACTATCTTCTAAAGTTTATTATTTGTGTAGATTATTATGTCGTTAGGATGTATGTATTGTTATTGTAACTTGGAATGTAGAAAATATTTTCTATTCTGACCATGGGCTAAGCTGACCAATCCCTTGCCGAAAACGTATGTGCTTTATTATAATTTAGAGTAACACCTTTTGTGTCCGCAAGATACGTATGGTACTTAATTAGTACAGGCCTTATTAGTAAGAATTTATTAAGTGTGCATTCTACAGTTTATCATTTGATTAAAGTAGCATGCTTATACTAATTACCAGTTTCTTAAGTGTGCCTGCAATTTATTTTAATAGTGTTTTTATTAAAGGTTTTATAGGCAAACTCCAAATACGTTACAGACGTTAATACCCCTTTTCAAAAATCTCTATACAACTCTGACCATAGTTAAAATTTTAATCTGACCAGTCACAGTTAAGTTAGTTGCCTTTATAACAACCGTTCAACGAGCAATGGGCTAAAGTAAATATACTTACGTTGGCTAGAACGCTAGAATTTTTACAATATAAACCGTTATAGCGTTACAAAAATTTGTCGGAATCCAGTAACTAAAAAATTTCATTTGTTTTTATAACAATAGAGTACAAAAACTCCAACTCATCGACGGATCTGGGAGCGTGTACTGGCTGATACTTCGGGAAATGATTGGAGCGAAATTTTACCCCGTATCTATCATGGAGAATTTGTGACAATAATGAGTCAGAGTATGCTTATCTCCTGGGTTGGAATGTTATGCCCCGCATTTGATAAGGAACACTACTTTCACTTGTCGGATGAAACCATGTTTAGTTTCTTATGGGCGTGTCCAACATCAAAAGCCATTGATCCGCAGCTAAGGAAAACCTACTACAATTTGTGAGTTATGCACGCAACTATTTTCCTTGGTGGTGTTACTCAAATCATCGAAAAGTACAAGGTTGATTCCCACTTGAGGGAAAATAAAGACCGAAAACCTTAGCGCTGCGTCCAAAAAATTGCTTTTACGCAGGCCATCGTAGGCAATATTTTAGTTCGGTTCATAAATACGACCCAAAACCATAAGTTCATAATATATTTCCATAATTTAGTCACTGGTTACTGAGATCTTGTCATGTAGTGGCGTCGGTGAAACGTCATAGATTATCGTAAAGCGACGCATAGTGAGGCGCTGTTAAAGAGATGCAAACTCAGAAGTTTACAACATGCAAAATCAGCATTCGCAACTCGTGATCAAACCCGGTGAGTTCTGACTCAAACTTTACAACATCCAAATGTGGCAATGGTGACTGGCGAGTCCAAAACTAAAAAAATAACTAGAAACGTCGGATAAAAAAAAATTCTATATTGTGGCGTCAAAAAGAGTGTCATCACTTAACGAATTTTATTGGTTATCAAAATAATTTTACCTCAGCCTCTGCGTAACAAAATTGAACACAAACTCTGTCCGACCGAAACCTGTTTCGGTCCCGTTCAGTAGAAACATTTTTACAGCAGAGATCCTTATGCAGTTTTTACTGTCCAGTGGGAAATAAGCCTTATACAGCAAAAGTAATACCATACTGAGCGGCTGAGCCTCCATAGAGATTTTTTCTTGTAACTGCCACGCAGTTAAAGGGATGTACAATCCGTATTGTAAAAGCGTGCCAAAAACTATATTTTGAAGTAGTAACGTTATTATTTTCTGAATTAGTGATTGGACAATGTCAAGTGAGTGTAAGCGTGAAACGATTCGACAGATATTCAATGCTAATGCTGATGCAAATTCAGGCATGAACTGTGAAACTCTGTTTGATAAGCTTGATATTAGTGATGCCGCGAATATTGATTTTGCCGAATACCGAATACCGAATATTCGGCCATGCTCTCGGCCGAAGCACCGAATATTCGGGCGTGAGATATGTGCAACTCGCGCGAAACCGGTTATGAGCTGTAACCCGTTCCGCTAAATACGTACATCCCCCGCACGGACCGCATAGGGAAAGGTTTCATCATGGAAGAAGAAGAGTGTAATGGAATGGTGAGTTGAATAGGCAGACGGCTACGCGAAATGTAGGGTCACGTGGGAAAACTCTCCTCTCGGCACTAGCTGTAACGCGATTACTGCTCTGCGCAATATTGGCGTGCAAGCAGAGAGAGGAATACACTGTTTAGATCCGCTCTTTACCACCTCTGCTACAGCGCGCCTGCGCGGAAGCTTTCAACGTTGGTGATAAACTCGGGAAGGAGGGAATGAAAAGGGGTAAGTTACGATTTTTCAACGCGCTCTCTTTAACACTATAGGACCCGTCTATAGCATCTTTAGGTTTTCGGTTCATTTGCGAGTAGATCGTGTCACTATATGCTTTTTCTATTATAAATATTACAGTAAAAATTGTTATTGAAATAAATAATTTTTGAGTAATTTTTCCGTTTTTTTCCTTCATGATTGGAGATTCGGTATTCGGCCGAATATTACGAAATATTCGGCCGAATACCGAATACGAAAAAAAATGGCCGAATACCGAATAGTAACCGAATATTCGTGGCATCACTACTTGATATAGTCCCCGCCCCTACATAAGGAGTTGATAATCACTTCAAAAATCCAATGGAAATTATTTAAGTATACCGTTCCGTTCGTTTTTAATTAACACAAAATTAGTATGTCTCGATGACTTCAAGTATATCTTACCAAATGTAATAAGAACGTCGGATCATATTTTTAGCCCCTGGTACCATCCTCGCATAATTAGTTGAGCAACTTCGTATGCTTATAATTTAGCTCCACCCACAAACTTTGTATATAGTGGAAAAAATAGCATTCTTATTTCTATTGTCCTGGTTAAATAATTCGTTCGGAAATTGCCCCAGTGATAAAAAAGGCGGACAACAATGCGATATGACTCTTGAAATATTGAAATTAAGTTCGAAAGTTAAGAATATATTTAATTGTTGCTACTTTGAATAGTAGTTTCTTTAAGTATGTGGTTTTTGTTGCTTTTTTTTCTGAATGAAGTATGCGAGGATGGTACCAGAGGCTGAAGCTCTAATCCGACTTTCTTATTACATTAATCCGTTTTTGCGTGGACGAATGTTAATAACCTTACGTTATAATACCTGTAGTAGGTATTTTTTCGATGATCTAAGCAACTTTTGGATTCAGGGAAAATGTGCTGACACGATGTCAGAAGCAACGAAAGATTCGTTTCAGTTAATAATCACGTTATTTTGTTTTACAGCTTGAGAAACTATTACGAAGCCGGTATTATGGATTTTCGGGAAAGAAACGATATCGTCAAAGAAGGCGTCAAGTGCATTCAGAAAATGAAGATCGAATTGAAATCCCAGCCTATTAGCAAACTTGCAATTGGCAACTTGAAACTCCCCTTTTGCGTCTTTTTGCTTGGAACAGGGTTATCTTGGTTTGTTTTTGTCGTCAGTTTCATCAGTAATATGAAAAAAAAAAATTATGTAGGCCTATATAAAATTCATGTGCATATTCCGTAAGATTGAAAAGAGTCCAAGAAAACAATATATAAATTGTGGTCCAATGTAGGGAAAAATCGCACTATATGATATACAGTGGGTGGTATAATGCCTACGTCAGTGGGTTCAATGGGCGATTTGAATAAAAATGTTCTAAGAATATTTTCCTAAGTTACACCGTTTTCAAGGTATGATTCTAGTGATTAACGGAGAACCCCTTAAAAATAAGAAACTGCTAATTTAAATAAGGCGTTATCAGTAAAACATTTCAATCATAACTGGTTTAAGCTGGCCCTGAGGGTAAAATGCCATAGGACATTTTGACTAAAAAATTGTCCATAGAACCCATTTTACTTCGGTCCTAACATCCTTTTTTGGAACATCCTGTATAAATAGTGAACACAACAGAATTGTAAAATTTGTAAGTTCTCACATGTAAATTGAAATTATAAACACGTACTTAACAGCAAAGGTATCAAGAAACTACTGAATAAAAGCAAATGCGTTGGAAATATTTCCGTAGTTTCCACTGCTATGTCTAAAAATCAGAGTCTCTATTTGTTTTAAGATTGTTTGGATGACCAGTCAGCGCCCAAATTTGTGACGTCGTCTTTTTCTTATCTCCATTCAAGGTGTTATCATTTTTGGCTATTGTTGCTTATAGAGTTCGTATTGCAAACCGTGTGATTGTTTGTCAGCTTACCTGTCTACGTGTTTTTTCTTCGCATACCACGTGGACAGCAATAAATAGTGTTATCGTTATCTCGCAAACAACGTGAATCACACGTCGTTTGGGCCCTCCTTACTGTCTGTTATTATCTATTTGCATTTGATGGATCCTATGATTTTAATTAATTATGGTATATGTGGTTAATACGTTGGTTAATTATTCGCTTAATGCATAATATTCACAAATATGTAGAGTAAATTAGAAATAAAAAACTGATACTTTGATTTCTGTTAAATAATCTTCCTAATTCTAGAGATTTGAGGTTCAAATGGATCCAATTATAGCTTTCCTTGTTGTTTTCCTTTATAATGAAAATCCAATCGTCTCGTCCCTCATTGAGAGTCACAACCGAAACATTAATTTTATCTAATAAAAACTGTCTTTGTAGACAAAGATGGAAAAAGTAAATGATAAGTGTAGAAAATTAATTGCTTGAAGTACACATAATCAAACTTTCATTTTTGAAGACTGGATCATATAGCATCAATTATTTGAAAATATTTCGTAGTATTTTTCACCAATATACTACTTCATCGAATGAAGTCGCTCTGTTTTATTGCTCCACTAAGCTTTAACCCGCGGTTCCCTAGTTTTACTGCTGCAAATCGTATGACAAAGGCTTAAGCCTCTGTCTAGTTGACGATATTATATTTTTATTTTACCGTTAAACTTAACGATAGATCTAATTTAATCTTAATTTTATATTTAACGAATTTTATGCTTAAATTTACGTTTACAAAGTGTGCATTTCGATATGGACGATTACAGTTTATTAAACAAACAATAATCATGACCGGCTAAATGTGCTCCTGTTTTTGTTATTATAAAGGTTTATTAACTGAATAAATTTCCCCTTTTCCAAAATGTTACTAAATTTTGTATGTTTTTACCTCAAAAATATTGGTGTTTTTCCAAATTATTGCCTATAAGCTTGTTTATTGTTACCTTTTTTCCCAATTTTGTTTTTACGTCATTTCTACCCTAAAAAGCGGCTTACTTTTAGCCAATCATCAATAATCCGGTACCCCGAGTTCCGGATTCATATGCACGAGACAAACATTCTGCCTAACTACTGGTTGAAATTTTGATCGTAGAGATGAGAAATACAGTCGGACACCCATGGTAACGTGCGATCACTTTTTACAGTATTTTCACTACTCTTGTGTTGAAATTAAGGCCTCAGAAGTGGAGATTTTTTCTTCGTGAAATTTGTAGAGATAAAAGAATTTAAACTAGCCCCTACTTCAAAAGAAGTATAAAACCAACGATCTGCTCTGAGCGTCAGTTGCACTACCATGTAATATATCTTAGAAGAAAACCCAGAGAAAATTAGACGAATTAAAAAGGAAATTTGAGATGAAACAATGAGCTACTTCAGAAAGCTTTACAATTCTTGAAAATAAATTAGTCCATCACCCTCCAGAGCTGGAAAACATAGCCGATACCGTTGTAGTAATCAACACGGTAACAGCGCCACAACCCTTTGAAAATTCTTACCGCCAAGTATTATCGATCGATCCACCAAACGTCTCAAAAATTACAACGATACCACCCTTTAGAAAGGTGACTAACAACAAAAGATGGTGCTAATAGCTTTTCACTAAATAAAATAAACAAATCTAAGAAACATTAAAACTTGATAATCGTGAAACAGGAAACTTCCGGCCGCGAACCGATAATCCTCATAATATCCAAATACAAAAAAAAACAAACAATGCCCGAACTTAAAGTTTTAACAAATTTCCCGTCGCACGTGCTACTTTCGTAAAACTATGCGTCGATTCCTATTGGTTCCCCAGTTTCCCGCTTTTTTCCTTACACTCAAGGCGCGTGGCAACCTTACCTAGTACCTACACTCCTTAGGTTAAGAATGAACGTAAATTTCACTCTCTCTCTCTCTCTCTCTCTCTCTCTCTCTCTCTCTCTCTCTTTGGTGGCTTAGAATCATGGATTAACTAAATAAGGAGGTGAAGTTAGGCCTAACTCCCACGTTGTACGCGTTCCACGCTCCTCTCTTGAAGCGTAGAGCATCCTGTTTTATTTTCTCCACGTGTTTGGATGAAATTTGGACACGGGATTCCGGAAGAGGTTCGTCTTACCCGCTTAGCAGCAAAAATCATGTTTCCGGGATGATCCTGTAGCAACCAATTAGAAGCTAGAGCTGGGACGATGCTGAACTCGCGCCTTTTCCCGCCAAAATCTCTTCTGTTTCATCCTATCGCTAGGGTTTCTTGAAACTCCCTCAGTTTTATAGCCCATCGTTTGACTTTCCAAATCATTTTACCCGAGATTCGAGGGGTTGATTTAAAAGGAAACAAGATTACGCGTATCGAGTTAGTCCTACGCCCATCTCCCCCTTAAAAAAGAGAAAGAACAGTATTTTCAAATTGTATCAATATTTATAAACAAATGGGTTATTGGTCTGGATTCCTTATAACGCCAGATTTTCATAGAGTACAAACAACACGGGGTTTGGATTGTAAACTCCGATGCAGGGTTCGAAACAAACATTCCCATGGGGAGAAATACTAATAAGTTTTGTTTCGAGGTATTCTGTTGTGTTCCTCTTGAATATATTTTAAAGAGACACCAAAAGGGCTTTGACTAAAAATTCTTATACCATTATTATAAAAATTTACCGTACTAGGCCTATGAATATAAAATCCCCATAGATTCTTCACATTTGCAAACATTCGCATACTCCTGAAAAACTATTCATTCAACCCCCAAGTTGTAAGTACTCTATGAATAGATCTCTTTGAGGAAAATCCAACCCCATAACTTACTCTATAAACATTCCCATAGAATCTTCACATTTGTAAACATTCCCACACTTTTAAAAAGTATTCATTCAAACCCCATGTTGTAAGCACTCTATGAATACATCTCTTTGATACACACCCAACCCCATAATTTATTCTACAAAAACTCCCATAGAGTTACTAAAAAGTGCCTGGAAACTAGTATTTCCAACAAAATCAAAACCATCAAACCCCCTTGAAATATCTCTTCGGGCGACAGCTTTTGGACATATCCCTAAAATTCGAGCAACCTCGATAAACCTTAAATATATCAACTCATCCCCATTTCAAACAGAGAGAGAGAGGGGGGGATGAATTTACGTAACTTGAATGGCCGTTTTCTTTTACTTTTCTCAGTGTAAGACCGTTGAAATGTTTCGAGGGGTTATCAAGAAATCCCCTTCCTATAGGACCCTTCTTTCTTTCTTTTCCAAATGCTATCGCTTTCGCTATCTGTGACGGATTATGACCTTAGCAACTGGGCTTTACCTCAAATCTATAACCTACCTCCCTCACTTCATGACAAGCTTCAGTTTCTAAGTTACCAGTGACAAACTTATGGTGAACATATCTTATGAACCTATGCACAAGGTAATAATTCACCTCCAAGGGTACAACTTTGAATCCCCACACCCATCAATGCTCCGCCTTAAGAGAACAAGATGGTCAAAAATACCATCCTCTATTTTTTTTAAAAGGGAAGAGTAAGTTACGTGGAATATATTTCCATAACTATAAATATAGAGTACAGTCCGCATACTGGATGAAGGCTTGGGTAGAAATTTGAATGTTAAATCTCTTTTACCCCAGCAAAGGGGGAGGGGGCGCAATGAAAGACGGGGTAGGGGGAGAAGGGATTGAATTTTATACTGAGTATGAAATCTCCTTGTCATGTAACGTAGCTTGGTCGTTTATTTTTATTCACTCGTAAATTTGAGCACTTGGGAATATTCTCGGATAACCAACCCAACCCAACGGTCCAACAGGGTTTAACGCGGTGATGGTGGTGCTAGCCTGGGGTTTGGGAGCCCTTTGCTTAGTGGTGTTTCAAATGGAAGCCCAACATAGCAAGCAACCCAAACTCAATTTTGTTTGATTCTCGTAAATAAAAGGGTTAAGAATCTTAGACTCATGCAGTTATTCTTTTACTGGTGATATAAGAATGGGGATGGGGTTCGCGGTTCGAAAATTTTGGGATAGTGTTCTGGGATAATATTAGTATAATCTCTCAACGCTTTGATCATGTAAAAGCAAATTTCGGCGCTGAAAAATCTTCCACACACACATTTTATCTTGTCAAATACAGAACCAATCAGGACTCGTTAAACTAGCCTTTGCTTAGTCAACTTTGCCCCTCGACTATGGTAGCGTCTTGTATAGCATTTGTTCAAACTAAACCACAGCTGAGGCTTAATTTTCTTTAAGGCGAAAGTAAAACCAAGTGTAGAGGGGCCTACTTAAACCGAGCTAAATTAATTGATAAAGCTGCAATTGAAGGTTGTCTTTACTTATGCGAGGATTGTAATTTGTTTCTGTGTATTTGATCTTACCTTGGTTCATTTGTTGATTCCAAAGACATGGTAGTCAGACTTCACTTATCAATGGTAATACTTTTGTTCTTGGAAATATTAAAGCATTTTTTAGGCAATTTGATTTGAGGGAACTATTTATCGCGTATGTGATTCGGTTAAGTAACCTTGCTCCCATTGTTTTAATGATGTTGGGAAGAATGATGTTACAATTACGCCGCTTTGTGGAAGTGGACAAGTATTAACTCTTTCTGGTATTAGTATCAAATTTAAACCAGAACAACAACATGTACAAGGCTCACCTCAAAACAGTTTCGTTTTACATCAATGATTTTTCATGAACCTATTTTAGTTGGTCTATAGTTTTCTAAAAGTTCTGTTTAGTTATTAGTTTAGAAGTTTATAGTAGAAACAAGTAGTGATAGCTAGTTTACTGCGGAGAAGGTATAAGATGCTAAGTAATATTCGCGCGCCATAGTCCCAGTCCCTCCTTTTTGAAAATACAAGGGGGGACGTAAAAGGAGGCCGGGCTATTTCATAGCCTCTCCTCAGTTGGAAAATATGGCTGTAATTTTCCTCATTCGCGTCGCTCTGGCTGACGTGAGTTTTCATGAACCAATGAGATGCTAGTTGTAATTTAGAGGCAGCGGGGATTGACTCCGGACCTACGTTTGGACTGGAGATAAAGATAGAAATGTGGATGAAAATGTGGATGAATGAGATTATACCTCTCGCTAGTAAACTAGATATCGCTTCTTGGTAGAAAATAAAATGTTTTGAATATAACCAAACAAACCCTTAAGCGTAAAAATTGAGGTTATCAGTTAGATTTCTAGTTGGGCTCATAAACTTTATTTAAACGGGCAAGCTGCGCCAACCAACGAAGTTTTGGTAACATGGGAAATGATGCCTCCCTTAAAAAAAGGAAAAGAAACTAAAACGGCCAGCTTTGCAGCTGAGGTTTGGTTTTAAATTTGGTTGGAGGATGTGGGTTCGGTTGTAGCAGTGAAGAAAAAATATTAACTCCTTAAACTATCATTTCAAAGAAACCCTTTTTGAGGTCCATCGGCATAGCATCATCCAATTTCTCTTCATTTTGATTCTTTTAACTGGCGCAATTAAGTTGGTTGGAATTGGAGACATAGTATAGTTAGTTAGATTTGTACTAAATTCTGTAAGGGGTTCTAATCTGTGCTCAGATTTGTAATAGATTTTAGTGATGGGCTAATGTTTATCGCCCCCCAAAGGAAATCGAATACCAAGCTGCAGTTCGTTTCAAAAAATACCATCAGGTTCTCTGCGAATGCAGTTTCCTTATGTTTTTTATAATTAAAGGTGAGTTAATCTTATCCCGATGTTTGGGAAGACCTCTGACCCTAAGAGATTACTGAACATCAAAAGGTTGGAAGAGTTAAATTAAAGGATTGGTCTGAAAAATAAAGGTGCATTATTAATTTTAATATTCATATTAACATACTTGTTTCCACGTATGTTTTTAGAATTAACGTTGATTTAATTTAATATCAATGTTTGGGATGACCCCCTGACATTAGTAAAAGATTACTGAGTAACAAAAGGTTTGAAGAGTTAAATTGAAGGATTGGTCTGAAAGATTAAGGTTTATTATTATTGTTAAGATTCATATTAACATAAGATACAAGACACTTTATTTAATTGAAATAATTTGGTTAAACGTTTTCAAAGTTTAGGTTAATTTCAGCGGTTTCCAACCACGACCACCCATGCTTGCAGACTGCAGTACCGTGGTGTAACAGAAAGTTTATGCTGTTTGTTACGAACCTATCTTTCACCTACAATGCTTTTCAAGACACTCTTACTTAACTTTAATCATTATTCAACGATTTTGGAGGGAACTTTGTAGACACAAAGTTGTTGAAACAATATAATAATGTCTTGACCTGCTGAGTCTAAAAAATTGTAGTGTACACCCGAATGTCAATCTCATATAATATCACGCCCTAAAGTCGGAAAACCTCCTTAGATGTACCAATAACTCTTCTTAGTAAGCTTCGTAAAGTTTTCTAGATTGGTTTGCCTTTTAACACGATGTAAAGCAACATTGGGCCCATTTTTTTGTACTATGGAAGTTTCAACGTGTAAACCTAAATAAGTAAATAATTGTAAGTCTTCACGCTAGTATAGGCGAACACAAGTTGGGTGGCAGAATTATTTTTGACGTCGTCGGGGATGATGGTAAAGCGCCCCTGATTGTAGGAAATCCAAGTATCTAGAACTAAGAACCCATATATGACTCTAGAACATATGAATAACTATCATAGGGATTCATACAAGTATATCTTGGAGATAATTTTCCCAAAAACGTCTCGGGTCTACATAAATAAACTTCTTTTAGCATAGCTGCTACAATCTGGCAGTGAGCATGTATACAAGAAGGAGAGGCTGAAAGCTCGGAGAGACCAAATTTTCCGTCATCCCCTCCCCTTTCATAACAGGTTCGGCACATGCGCGTTCGACGCCACAGAGAGGGAAAAAAATCAGAAATTTGTTTACGGTCACGTGACGTCTGGCTTCTCGGCGGTGCACGGAGGTAGGTGCGCGTGAGAGATCGAGAGATCAAGCTATCACTGTTTGATTCCCCTCCATTTTAAGTGTTCACTGAGTCTGGCGCCATGTACGCCAGTTCTAGTCTACTAGAGACTTAAAGGGTCATTAGTTGCGCACTTATTTTCATAACCCTTCCTTTTTTATTCGTCTGGAGCAGGAAGGAGGGACTTTTTTGCTATTTTGATAATTTATAGACTTATTTCATGAAAAAGAACTCTCTCTCCCAGCCAGCTCCCTTAGCTGTGGTATGGAATTTAAAGCAATGTGTTTAAATGGCATAAGCCATCATCTTTCAAAGATGGGGTTGGTTTCTTTCATTCTTAGCAATTTGGTACTCTTCATTTTCTCCAAAAAAAAGCTTAAAATCTTTTTTGCACTTACTAGGCCTACTTCTTTCGTTCGCATGTGTATTTTGAAGCTCTACGAATTTAGCTAAAAATGGAAAGAACCCTTTTTTCTTTATACCATTTAGTTTATCATTTAAAAGTAAGGAGTTCTTGAAATAATTTGCCTGATTTTTACGTGCTTAAGTAGCGAATATTCAATGTTCTTCAGTATTTTCAAGGAAATTTAGATTTGGAAACATCTGAATCATCTAAAAGCATGTTATTGTTCAAGTCTGAACGTCCGACACATCGCACATTAACGAATCGCGTGACAGTTAATTTTGCAGCCCATCTAGTCCCGTTTAGTCTGTACTACGCCTTGGACAGCGCCCCATCAGGCGTCTTCGCTTTACCTCGAATCTGACCTACCTCACTCACTTCATGAAAAGATCCAGTTTGTAACCAGTGACAAACTTACGGAAGGAACATATCTTATGAACCTATGGTACCACGTACTGAGAAGTGTTGTTAATATTTTCTTAATTGAACTTCGTTTAACTTCTATTTAGTGATTTCATATAGTATTTTAGTGGCTTGGTTTCATTAAAAAAATTGGAACACTTATCAGTGAATATTTTGCGTCAAACAAAATTTCATATAAAGACTTTATTTCTATTAAGTTGATCGGTTTTCCATTGATTAAAGCCATATCAATCCCCATATATACGATAATTTTATTTTGGTTTAATTGACGATTCCCACAGTTACGGAGGTCGAAATTAATTAATTAATATGACTAGAAATCTTTCATTTAATGAAAGTCAAAGTGGATTAATGATGCCTACTTTGTTGTTATCTAACGCCCTTTAAATTCAACGAGGCGCCCTGTATTTCGTAGCATCTGCTTGGGCCCCAATACGGATAAATAGTGGGATGTTCATTAGTTTGGCTCTTGTTTCTACGGCGACAATCAGTAAAAATGGGCCCCGCGTTCGTTCATTGAAAAAGCAGAAGCGGTGGGTTCGTTCAGCGGACGTTGGGTTTTAGGAGCGCAGCAAATTGCTAGTTTCTTGACTCTTTCAACGGATTTTCCCAAAGAAACACGCGGAAACACTTTGCCTACCGGTTGATAATTTAGTCTAAATTAATCTTCATTAAAACATTAATTGTAGTGCACTGACAGCGTTCTTAGTAGCTGTCACAGATGCATGATAAGAAGTTGTCCCTCCAGTGCCAGTCCTTAAGGGATCATTCAAAGTTCTGATTTGAAATTTAAATAACTAGAGGTTAGTTACTACCGGAAACTCGAGATTCCCGTGGAGTGTAGGACACTTATATATGCTTGCAATAACTTTAGTTTCAACTTTAAGTATAGCGTGTACAATGATTACGTCGAGTGACTGTCGCCTTGTGAAATGATGATTAAGAATGGTTAAAATTCATATCCAGGAAGTCTCAAGCTTTAATTTGAGTACAAACACGGCTTACTAACTCAAAATAGTTTACCAGAAAAGTTAATTCAAGTTCTTGGTGGCCATCTTGGGAAATGGCGGCCAAATAATTTACCAAACCATTCAGGCATAACTTTGGATTGTAAATAGCGGGTTGTAAGTACTCAAATGAAAGCTTATATTAAGGCGAATGCGATAGTACCTTAATTTTAAGGTAAACAACCTATAATGTAACGAAAATACCTCCAAATAAGCCTTAGTCGTTATCAAACCATGGCGTAGCGGTAGCCGTAGCTGGCATCGTGACTATACTATCACGAAAGAAGCCATTTGCTCAAGTAATCTTTTGGAAGAAAAAAATGATGCCACGCCACGGTCTACGTAAAAAGGGGAGATTTTTTTCCTACAATGATTGCGCTATATTTTGGCCTAAAAGGGGCGTGTAACGTTTACAAAACGTGCTTTTCACGTGTTTGATGGTTTCTTTTTCAAGGCCAATGTCAAACTTCCGAATATATATATATTTTTTGGCCTCCTAAGCTAAGCGTCGACCTACCTTAGGGCCTAGGCTTACCGAAAAAAAAATATTAACATGCGTTGCGCTAAAACGGCTAAATCACGACTTTTGAGCGTAACGTTTTTTTTTACAGAAATAAATTAACCGAAAGACATGGTGTAGATAAGTTGGGTTTTATTCGAATTTGTCTAAAAATTAAATGAAAATAGGTAAAAAATTGGAAATATACTCGTGACCTTGAAATTTAAAGGTCGTGTACTCGTGTTCCCACTTAAAAGACATTTTATTGGAGGGTGTCATCAACTTTAGCCTTGAAAAAAAAAACCACTATATTTTGAAACAGTTGGTTATATGTATTTGAAATTATTTAAAATAGGTGTTGAAAGTAGAGGAAAATTAGGTGTATAATAAAGTAATACGCGTATGACCTTGAAATAAAAATATTCATCTATGCATGCCCCTGATCACGTGGCATCTAATTATGGGTTTCCCATCAACGTTTATCTGGGAAGAAACAATATTTTCATAACTTCTTCGTTATTTACTTCTTGCGATTTTATAAAAAGCGTTTAGAAAAAAATGTTTCCGAAATTTTTTACCCGTTGAACAGGAAACCAGCTTTTGGTGTTGTTTTTTGGTCTACAAGATTTTAGGTCAAATTTATTTAAAAAAAATTAAAAAATGATCTTTGCACTTCAAGGCCTACAATCAATCTCATTTGGGTTTTAATCTCTATTAGTCAGTTCCTTAATGCCTTTGACTGAGCTGGTCAGTTTGTCGTTTTAAATACTATTTAGTTGCGTTCTAAAGTTAAATTAAATTTAAATTAGCTTATATTAAATAAAATGACTAAGTTTCGATGTCGGAATTTAATTATTTTCTAACTAATTTACTGGCGTTTCTTAGTAAAGGCTGAAACCAACGATACGCCAATTGTTTAAATTAAGGTAAGATTCAAATTAATTGATTTTTAATTAATTATTAATTATACTATATTATACTATATCCTATATTTATCCATATTGTATTTAAGCTTCGCTGTAGGATGAATTTAACATGGAACTTAAACGAAATTAAAAATTACATTTTTATCTTAAAAGGATTTAATGTTTCGTTTTAGGTATTTGAAAGAATTATGTTTAAATTACTTATTGTCAGTTTTATGGGTTTAAGTTAGGAAAGCTTAATGGGGTCCGACACATATCTACTCCAGGGAATGGGGATTTTTAAATTTTAATAAAATTCAGTTTACAAAATGCCCTTTATCTCTCATTTAGTTTTAAAAGGGCCAAGTTTAATTTTTAATTTACAGTATATAGTGTTTTATAGTGTATTTTCCTTTAGCTATTTGGATCTTATTTAATTTAGCAAATGAATATAGAGAATAATAGGAAGTGGGAAAGTAAGAAAGGCGATGACGTTTTGGTAATCTTTTGGGCCACCATTTTAAAATATGGCCGCGTGAACCAGTGTGTTTAATTACAATGTAAAAGGTTGAAACTTATACCGAAGTTATTCCGCAATTGAATTGTTTTTACATTTGAGGCCGACATTTTTCAAGATGGCTGCCGATTCGAAAAATATTTAGCAAATACGTACCTGCGACTTAAAATTAACGTCCCAGCACAAGTAGTTTTTTAGGGTTTAGGATTTGTGTTGATGTGTCTAGGAATTTGAAAAAAAAATTATTTTAATATTTAACAAGAAACTTATCAAATTTTATGAAAACCTTATTTTTTTTCAAAATATTTTACAAACTTTACAATCCATAGTATAAAAAGTAATTAAAAATTTGTTTATTTTTCTTGATAATAAAAAAGTCACCGATACAAGTTTCAAATTTAAACTTTAAAACTAACAAATGTTTTTTTACTTTTTAAACTTTATACAGATGGTATTACGGAAGTCAAACTACGATTGGACACATAACTGATGACATTTTCAAGGTCATGAATAATGCATTTGGGCTCGTAGAAGAGGGACAAAGGTCAAGAAAGTCACCGACTATACTTAACCCTGGTTTTGCTTCTCAACAAACTGGTAAGTCTGAATTTGTTTTATTAATTTTTAAAAAAATGTTTCAAAAATGAGAGAAATTCGTATGAAGAATTTCAAATTTTAGTACGACCGATAATTACTTTGTGTTTTATCGGTTAATCAGTTGTGCTGTGCGTTCGTTTACACTGATGTTTTGTTGTCTTTTATTTCAATTGACATTTGAGATCAAAAGCCCAGCTTTTAAAACAAACATAAATCATTTAATTGAAGAGTTTATAACCATCCGTGCATTCTTTAAGAATTTAAAAAGGGGGATATTTTTGGGTGATATACCCTTTAAATCTTGCAGTAAACAGGTATCGACTTAATTTCCCTTTCGACTCTCTAATTTCAAAGTAGTGGCCTTAAGTTTAATCAGTTTGATTATTTCTTTCCACTTCAATGATTATAATCTGGTTTCACGCCCTAAAATATTTCTAAATTATTGACAGTCAAAGGGGTTTTAAACGGGACATGAAGGGTTAACCGGAAAACCGGTTTTAGAATCCGAAATTTATGATAATTTTACGTATAGCAAGTTGGTGGTTGCATAATGAGACAGTTTGGATTATGTAAAGACTATGAGAAACTAAGCTTAAGTACGTTTGAATATTTTGGTTTTATGACATTAGTGAAAGTTTTAAAGATTTTATTAACTATTAAGGGAAAGGCAAGAAGAATTAGCTACGTCGGTTGCTACGTTTATTAATTTAACGCGTTTAAACCAAGCTTTAAATGCCCTTTTTTAATTAGATGACTGTGCATCGCTTGAAACTAGGCTTAACATGTCGGGGTTAACCGTGTATCGCTTGAAACTAAGCTTAACATGTTAGGGCTAACTGTGTATCGCTTGAAACTAGGCTTAACATTAACATGTTAGGGTTAACTGTGCATCGCTTGAAACTAGGCTTAACATGTTAGGGTTAACTGTGCATCGCTTGAAACTAGGCTTAACATGTTAGGGTTAACTGTGCATCGCTTGAAACTAGGCTTAACATGTTAGGGTTAACTGTGCATCGCTTGAAACTAGGCTTAACATGTTAGGGTTAACTGTGCATCGCTTGAAACTAGGCTTAACATGTTAGGGTTAACTGTGCATCGCTTGAAACTAGGCTTAACATGTTGGGGTTAACTGTGCATCGCTTGAAACTAGGCTTAACATGTTGGGGTTAACTGTGCATCGCTTGAAACTAGGCTTAACATGTTAGAGTTAGCTGTGTATCGCTTAAAACTAGGCTTAACATGTTAGGGTTAACTGTGTATCGCTTGAAACTAAGCTTAACATGTTAGGGTTAACTGTGTATCGCTTGAAACTAGGCTTAACATTAACATGTTAGGGTTAACTGTGCATCGCTTGAAACTAAGCTTAACATGTTAGGGTTAACTGTGTATCGCTTGAAACTAGGCTTAACATTAACATGTTAGGGTTAACTGTGCATCGCTTGAAACTAGGCTTAACATGTTAGGGTTAACTGTGCATCGCTTGAAACTAGGCTTAACATGTTAGGGTTAACTGTGCATCGCTTGAAACTAGGCTTAACATGTTGGGGTTAACTGTGCATCGCTTGAAACTAGGCTTAACATGTTAGGGTTAACTGTGCATCGCTTGAAACTAGGCTTAACATGTTGGGGTTAACTGTGCATCGCTTGAAACTAGGCTTAACATGTTGGGGTTAACTGTGCATCGCTTGAAACTAGGCTTAACATGTAAGGGCTAACTGTGCATCGCTTGAAACTAGGCTTAACATGTTAGGGTTAACTGTGCATCGCTTGAAACTAGGCTTAACATGTTAGGGTTAACTGTGCATCGCTTGAAACTAGGCTTAACATGTTAGGGTTAACTGTGCATCGCTTGAAACTAGGCTTAACATGTTGGGGTTAACTGTGCATCGCTTGAAACTAGGCTTAACATGTTGGGGTTAACTGTGCATCGCTTGAAACTAGGCTTAACATGTTAGAGTTAGCTGTGTATCGCTTAAAACTAGGCTTAACATGTTAGGGTTAACTGTTTATCGCTTGAAACTAAGCTTAACATGTTAGGGTTAACTGTGCATCGCTTGAAACTAGGCTTAACATGTTGGGGTTAACTGTGCATCGCGTGAAACTAGGCTTAACATGTTGGGGTTAACTGTGCATCGCTTGAAACTAGGCTTAACATGTTAGAGTTAGCTGTGTATCGCTTAAAACTAGGCTTAACATGTTAGGGTTAACCGTGTATCGCTTGAAACTAAGCTTAACATGTTAGGGTTAACTGTGTATCGCTTGAAACTAGGCTTAACATTAACATGTTAGGGTTAACTGTGCATCGCTTGAAACTAAGCTTAACATGTTAGGGTTAACTGTGTATCGCTTGAAACTAGGCTTAACATTAACATGTTAAGGTTAACTGTGCATCGCTTGAAACTAGGCTTAACATGTTAGGGTTAACTGTGCATCGCTTGAAACTAGGCTTAACATGTTAGGGTTAACTGTGCATCGCTTGAAACTAGGCTTAACATGTTAGGGTTAACTGTGCATCGCTTGAAACTAGGCTTAACATGTTAGGGTTAACTGTGCATCGCTTGAAACTAGGCTTAACATGTTAGGGTTAACTGTGCATCGCTTGAAACTAGGCTTAACATGTTGGGGTTAACTGTGCATCGCTTGAAACTAGGCTTAACATGTTAGAGTTAGCTGTGTATCGCTTAAAACTAGGCTTAACATGTTAGGGTTAACTGTGTATCGCTTGAAACTAAGCTTAACATGTTAGGGTTAACTGTGTATCGCTTGAAACTAGGCTTAACATTAACATGTTAGGGTTAACTGTGCATCGCTTGAAACTAGGCTTAACATGTTAGGGTTAACTGTGCATTGCTTGAAACTAGGCTTAACATGTTAGGGTTAACTGTGCATCGCTTGAAACTAGGCTTAACATGTTAGGGTTAACTGTGCATCGCTTGAAACTAGGCTTAACATGTTAGGGTTAACTGTGCATCGCTTGAAACTAGGCTTAACATGTTAGGGCTAACTGTGCATCGCTTGAAACTAGGCTTAACATGTTAGGGCTAACTGTGCATCGCTTGAAACTAGGCTTAACATGTTAGGGTTAACTGTGCATCGCTTGAAACTAGGCTTAACATGTTAGGGTTAACTGTGCATCGCTTGAAACTAGGCTTAACATGTTAGGGTTAACTGTGCATCGCTTGAAACTAGGCTTAACATATTAGGGTTAACTGTGCATCGCTTGAAACTAGGCTTAACATGTTAGGGTTAACTGTGCATCGCTTGAAACTAGGCTTAACATGTTAGGGTTAACTGTGTATCGCTTGAAACTAGGCTTAACATGTTAGGGTTAACTGTGCATCGCTTGAAACTAGGCTTAACATGTTGGGGTTAACTGTGCATCGCTTGAAACTAGGCTTAACATGTTAGAGTTAGCTGTGTATCGCTTAAAACTAGGCTTAACATGTTAGGGTTAACTGTGTATCGCTTGAAACTAAGCTTAACATGTTAGGGTTAACTGTGTATCGCTTGAAACTAGGCTTAACATTAACATGTTAGGGTTAACTGTGCATCGCTTGAAACTAGGCTTAACATGTTAGGGTTAACTGTGCATCGCTTGAAACTAGGCTTAACATGTTAGGGTTAACTGTGCATCGCTTGAAACTAGGCTTAACATGTTAGGGTTAACTGTGCATCGCTTGAAACTAGGCTTAACATGTTAGGGTTAACTGGGCATCGCTTGAAACTAGGCTTAACATGTTGGGGTTAACTGGGCATCGCTTGAAACTAGGCTTAACATGTTGGGGTTAACTGTGCATCGCTTGAAACTAGGCTTAACATGTTAGGGCTAACTGTGCATCGCTTGAAACTAGGCTTAACATGTTAGGGCTAACTGTGCATCGCTTGAAACTAGGCTTAACATGTTAGGGTTAACTGTGCATCGCTTGAAACTAGGCTTAACATGTTAGGGTTAACTGTGCATCGCTTGAAACTAGGCTTAACATGTTAGGGTTAACTGTGTATCGCTTGAAACTAGGCTTAACATGTTGGGGTTAACTGTGCATCGCTTGAAACTAGGCTTAACATGTTGGGGTTAACTGTGCATCGCTTGAAACTAGGCTTAACATGTTAGAGTTAGCTGTGTATCGCTTAAAACTAGGCTTAACATGTTAGGGTTAACTGTGTATCGCTTGAAACTAAGCTTAACATGTTAGGGTTAACTGTGTATCGCTTGAAACTAGGCTTAACATTTACATGTTAGGGTTAACTGTGCATCGCTTGAAACTAGGCTTAACATGTTAGGGTTAACTGTGCATCGCTTGAAACTAGGCTTAACATGTTAGGGTTAACTGTGCATCGCTTGAAACTAGGCTTAACATGTTAGGGTTAACTGTGCATCGCTTGAAACTAGGCTTAACATGTTGGGGTTAACTGTGCATCGCTTGAAACTAGGCTTAACATGTTGGGGTTAACTGTGCATCGCTTGAAACTAGGCTTAACATGTTGGGGTTAACTGTGCATCGCTTGAAACTAGGCTTAACATGTTATGGCTAACTGTGCATCGCTTGAAACTAGGCTTAACATGTTAGGGCTAACTGTGCATCGCTTGAAACTAGGCTTAACATGTTAGGGCTAACTGTGCATCGCTTGAAACTAGGCTTAACATGTTAGGGTTAACTGTGCATCGCTTGAAACTAGGCTTAACATGTTAGGGTTAACTGTGCATCGCTTGAAACTAGGCTTAACATGTTAGGGTTAACTGTGTATCGCTTGAAACTAGGCTTAACATGTTAGGGTTAACTGTGTATCGCTTGAAACTAGGCTTAACATGTTAGGGTTAACTGTGTATCGCTTAAAACTAGGCTTAACATGTTAGGGTTAACTGTGTATCGCTTAAAACTAGGCTTAACATGTTAGGGTTGTATGCGAACTGGACTTTTTGGTTGCTTTGATGTAAATTAAAATAGGTTAATTGAAAGTTTCATGCAACTGTTTTAATTATCTTTAATTAACGTTAATTGTTAGATGCTTGAAAATGAGGAAGGTAGTTCGGAAGTTGGAGTCCATTTAAGTCTTTAATGAAGGCAAAGAAGGAGACTACGAAGAGTTTGTTCAACGTTTTGACAATGTGAAAATGGAGTTTATGCATCCTTTTATTGGCTGTTTTAGTAATTTAGGGTAAAGAAAGGTTTTCCTTCCTTAATTTCGAGTTAATCAGTGACTTAAATGACTGTTACGAGTTTTTAAAAACAAATGGTGCTCAGTACTCCTTATTTTTTGTCCATGCTTCAACATCTTTTATGTATCCGTGATGATATACCAGTCAGGTACTTATCATCTATACTGGTACCTTTCTATTTCCCTTTAAAGATGGTTTTGTTCTTAATTTTTGGCAGATTGGCTTATTTTAAATTAATAGAAGAAAGCGTGTCTCAAATTGTTCTTCATAAAAGTGGATGTGATCCTGATTTCCGTCACACAAAACGTTTTCAGATTGGTGTTGAACCCATAACAGGTAGGAAGCTTCTTGTAGAAGTCAATTAAGATTTGATCATCTGAGTGGAGTTTCATTCATGAAAAGTTGAATTTAATTGACTTAAGAGATATATTTACATACTTTTAGAAGCTATAGTTGAAAAGTCTCATCAGGAAGAACAATTCCCAAGATTTCCATAGGAAGCTGGAAGAGGCGCTGGCGTCTAAACAAGAATCTGATGCAAAATTAGCCCAGTGTGAAAATCAAATCAAAGCCTTTCAAGAGCAAATCAAGAAAATGGTAATGTATTTTAAATTATTTTAATATTTTCGTAATGAAAAATTAATGCTTAAAGATCTTTGTATCTATTCATTGTAAGTAGTCGTCGTCTTTTGGGTTTAGTGTCTTACGTGTTCCATGTATTTTTGTTTCATTACCGACTTCGCGGAATTTTACTGTTTTCTTTGTGCGCTTCCTGCAAAGATGACAACATTCCGAGTCGGTAAATGAAACAAAAATACACGGAACACGTAAGACACTAAACCCAAAAGACGACGACTACTTACAATGAATAGATACAAAGATCTTTAAGTATTAATTTTTGATTAGGATAAAATTAAAATAATTTAAAATACATTACTATTTTCTTGATTTGCTCTTGAAAGGCTATGATTTGATTTTCACACTGGGCTAATTTTGCATCAGATTCTTGTTTAGACGCCAGCGCCTCTTCCAGCTTCCTATGGAGCTCTTGGGAATTAAAGAGTAAGTAAAGACATTTTCCTGGAAAGGTTAATTCCATCATTTTTGGTAAATATGAAGTGAAAAATGTTCATTTCTAAAGTTTTATAAAAATCTGACGAGCGGTTATTGAATTATAATGAAAACAAAACGAGATTTAGAAAAGGCAACTTTTGTAAACATTGAACACGTGCAATATAGATCTGACGTCAAGAGAGGTGGCTCCGTTATTGGCTGGTATAATGCATTAGTTTGTTATGGGAAGGCGTGTCTAATTCAGTCCCTCTAAGATAATATCTCTGACTGGATACTACCAAATACTACCGCGGCTAGTGAAAAACTCCCAGACCGCTTCGGTTTCCTACTAAAGGCGACCGTATGGGATTGGGATCATCGCTTCATCGGCTGACAACGCCGATGCCGGGCCGAAAGCCCGCGTTACCCCGCCGTCCCCGCGTATAACACGCTCGTAAGCCTTGGCGCCCAATTTGGTCTGTAGAATATTATAAACTACCCCAATTTTACGTCTATCAATTGAATTCGATAAAATTTCACCTTGGAAATTCAATTTATACTTTATACTTTATACGCCAACCGTGTATTTTTAAAAGGAGACTGGCTGCACTGGCAGTCTAGCACTATCAGTAGGAGTCGAGATACTAACTGGTGGGAAAATATGGAAAGAAAAGTACCAATTTTACTACTATCAGAGCGGTCTAAATCCCTAAGCTATGACGTCAGACAGCAGAGACAAATTCAATTCTATTTGGCGGCAATTTTAGCACCTCCTTTTTTATCAATATTTGAAGTTAATTTTTAAATATTTAGAGGTGGATTTTTGGTGAAAATTTGTTTTATTCTGAATGAGGACGTTGAAATCTATAGAAATGTATGATTTCTATAGAAATTTAAGGAGTAGTCAAAATGTCTTTACTTACTCTTTAAACTGTTCTTCCTGACGAGACTTTTCAACTATAGCTTCTAAAAATATATAAATATATAAATATATCTCTTAAGTCATTAAAATTTAACTTTTAATGAATGAAACTCCACTCAGATGATCCAATCTCAATTGACTTCTACAAGAAGCTTCCTACCTGTTATGGGTTCAACACCAATCTGAAAACGTTTTGTGTGACGTAAATCAGGATCACATCCACTTTTATGAAGAACAATTTTTGAAACGCATTCTTCTATTTTAATGTTTTAATGTATTTTATTGTTAATTTATTGTAAATAATTCTTTATTAATATATTTTAATGTAAATAATTGTTTATTTGTCCATTTTATCATTATTTTATTTTTAAATAATTGTTCATAAATATATTTTATCAATAATTTAATGTAAATTATTGTTTATTAAAATATTTTATCAATAATTTAATGTAAATTATTGTTTATTAAAATATTTTATCAATAATTTAATGTAAATTATTTTTTATTAAAATATTTTATCAATAATTTAATGTAAATTATTGTTTATTAAAATATTTTATCAATAATTTAATGTAAATAATTGTTTATTAAAATATTTTATTAATAATTAATTAACTTATTTCGTTTAATTTTGATTTAAATTTTCTTCCCAAAAAGACAAAATAATAGAATGTCACTGATAGTGCTTGAAATTATGAACTGTTTCTTATTTTATGACATCTGATTGCGATATCTTTCCCACAAAATCGTCAACAGTTCATTGAACGTCGTATTTACTTTTAGATATTAAATCTGATGAAATAAGGTGATAATTTCCATCCGACCTAGCGCTATCTGAACGATTTCTAATTACCTCTCCGAATGACGTATGTCACGGAGAGGTTCTGGAACGGCCGTATCTGTCAGTTTGTGTGTGTCTGTCTGTGTGTCTGTCTGTCCGTTGTTACACCCACGTGACCGCGTTCGCAGTTTTCGTATCGAAGCAAAAGTGTTCCCAATTTCCGGACCGCATTGACAGTTCACAGAAATTTGGAAAATTGTATTTCTCTCCGTTTATACTTGAACTCTCACACCACCATGTTTGGTCTTCGTCCATCCCATATGAGCACCAGTCTGGTACTTTTCTGGTCTTCTATTCTTTGTCAATCCCACATTGACACCCGTCTGCACTTACACTGGCTTCTAACACCACCATCCACTGGTCTTCCGTCTATTCCACATAGACACCAATCTGTATCATTGGCTTCTACTCCATTATCATCGTTTGGTTTTAGGATATACGCGGCGATCAGCTAGGGTGGGATCGCCACCAAAGGTTTTCGCAATTGCGCTTTTTCCTTACTATTATAACGGAAACGAATCGTATATATACCCCAAAATTTGAGGAAAGCGGGCAAGAGGGGTACCCTTCACTTTAAACGTCAATATTAGCAAAGTTTGAGATGATAATAGGTATAACTTTATTTTAAACGATTTAACTATTATTAATGTTAATTATTGAAGATTAAAATAATTAAAAAATAATTTTATTTATTTAAATATTAAAGATAATCTTGTTTCTCAACTCAAAATTAATACGGAAAGATTTAAAAAGCAGTCTATGTTTTTGTCTGTGTGTGTCCGTCCATTGTTACACTAGTGCGTCGCGTTAGCAGTTAGCCTTGTGTTGATGTGTTAAGAAATCATACAGAACCTTAATATTCCCTTTTTCCATAATATAAAGTGAATATGTGGAAGTATTTTTCGTAATTATGATGCATTTAGTACTTTTGTAGCTTATAAAGCTCTGTTTCATTTTGATATTCCAAAGATTTATTTTAATATTGTTATTTGAAATGGCTGTTTATATATTGCGTAAGCTATACTACATCTGTATATAGAATAATCCTTGGTTTAGTAATTTCATGAAGAAAACTAAGACCTAGACTCTGGCGCGTATAACAAGTATTATCCGCAATAGGCTTAGTGAAACAAAGAGTAAATAATTGAGGCCTGAGGTGAAGTAAACTTTTGGCTTTGATTTTCGTGTCTGAAATGAACAGACATCAACGGTTCAGAGTGAGCCGAAAGTTAAATACACTCTTATTTAACGTTAACATTCATGTTGGAAAACTAAGAATATTGTTGAGGTGAGACGAGACGATAGTGTTTACACTGCAAACCAGTTGTGAATGTAGCTTTCAGAATATAGGGTAAACAGCTGAAGCGTAGACTTCATTTCCTGTTCTTTTCCCCATTGACTGATTTCCATGTGTCCAAGATTTTTCCTTATTGGATGTAAAATGTCGTCTGCTTTACTGTACATTCGCTATGTTTGGAATACTGCTTCAATATTTCGTAAATTTTTACTTCAAAAAAGTGAAATAATTCCATATCTAGGTAAATACGTTTGTAGTAGTAGACCTCTTGACACGGAGAGGTAATATTTTGGTTTTCCCAACTTGTTTTTAAATAGGCTCCTCCTACTGCCAAGTAAGAGGCGAAAGACTCATGTTAGTAAATGAATTCATGGTTTTGTTGAGTTTGCAATCTTACAGTTTCGGAAACTAAGTCTTAGCACGCGTCATGAAGTGCAACCCATCCACATTTTTAATAGAGAATCTACAGTTATATGGCTGAGACACGCCAGTACCGCCCACATTAAATCTAATATACCTATGATCACTACAACTTGAAGAAAAGGTAGCTATCTAATCGTTATCGTTCTCGACATGCATACTAACAGTATTTATAAAATCTATAATTGATTCGACTCTTTCATCCATGCGTGTGGAACCCCAAAGCATGTGTTTAGCATTAAAATCCCCGCATATTTTTTTACTTGGGATACGTTGGTTTGAAGATATAAAAGAATAGGGTTTATGTCACAGGAGGGTGGAGCATAAAGCGAAATCATTAAATAGTCTTGTCCCTGATATTTAACGTTAACGGAGACATACAATTCAATTACTTTTAAAGCTAGTATATCTATAAATTGATTTGCTCTCGTTTTAATGGACATACCCGATAATTTACCCTCCACTATATACGGTTCCTGAATAAATACAATATCAATGTTATTTTTTAAACTTGCTGTCGTAGTTGCGCAGTTGCGGATCTAGCTTTATTCAGGTTAATCTGTTTAAGGGCAAGAGGCCTTGGAGAAGGATTATTATTAAAATGACGTTTTGGTCGATGATAGTTTTGTTGTAGGCACTTAAGGGCGAAACCATTGTTAGTGATTGATTTCCTTGGGGAGGAGCTGCCTGATCAACCATAATTCGTGCGAGCTTTTCTATAATTATCCGTCGCTAAATAACTGGGACAGTGAGGATCGAGCGCCCCATGACTAACTCGATACTCCCTGTTCTTTGTCGCGTTACTATTTCCACAGTTATTACAGTGTGCTACTTCTAATTCACAAATGTATATGACGTTGTGCCGTGTCATATCAAATAGTCTCTCACCATTGTTAGAAACTCGAGAGAAAAAGGGAAGTAACACTGAACATGCCCTGCACTATGAGAAAGAACAGTATGACGGTTGACTAAAATACACTTGATATTACATCATTTTGCAAAACCACGAGTAAAAATCATTCTGTCCCTATTGAATTTGCCGTCATGGTTTTAGAATAATTAAAATGTTTCACCTTTCAAAACGCATTGACATACACGTACTCTCTCAAAAGTAATTAATGTAATGATAAAATGTTTTCGGGGAATGGAATTGTAGTCGAAAAGCCGAGATAAGTAAATTTTTGAAATTGTTTACCATTAAAATAAGTTATTGCAACCGAAAAAGGTAATGGAACGTTGTTTTTTCTTAAGCATGCCTAGTTTCAATTAAAAAGAAAAATTAATATTTGATCCTTAGGTCTTGATTCTAATCAAGACATTTTTGATTAATTATGATTTGACCTTAGCCATTCCAACTCCCCTCCATTCATTCCTGATAAAGAAAATATTTCGAATATACCCTTTTCAATAAATTGGCTTTGATACAGGTGTCCATCAAATGAATAATAAACTTGAGAGTTGCCACAATATAACCGGGTGAAGCCTTTGACAAGGGCATTATTGTTTCTTCCCAAATACTTCGAAGAGCCAGAAGAGGATATTTTCTTAACAAGCGTCCCGAAAAACATTTTTTACTAAGAACAACGTTTCCTAGGCGTTTTTGAAAAAATCTAATATCATCAGCTTAATTTGAATGACGTAAAATACCCGTTTACGTCATCTGCATGGGGTGACAAAGTTCTACGTTATATCGTCTGAGGATGCCACCAGGTAATACTAATTGAAAACGACCGGTTGTGCTCGGTCCAGGGTTATTAATCTGAGGTTTTACGTCTATTACTGTTATCTCATATCATAGCACTAATGTACTGCCTTTCGCAATTATTTTATATTACAGGCTCCAAGGTGGATCTTTCCTTAATCGGTTTCTATCCACGTTTTTTTTATCGTGTAACATCCCAACCCACACACCGCAACACGTCTTTGACGTTATAGCTTTTCACAGAAAAACCTATTGACGAATTTAAGTGAAGAAGAGTAGTATTAATTGCCACGTCGAAATGCAATGATAAGTATATTGCGTTGAAAAAGTATAGGAAGGAACCGCATGGGAAACGGCTCAAAAGTCAAAATATCATTCTGGGTGAGTGGCAAGGCAAGTTACTTAAAAAGGATTGTTGAAACAGCTCCCTAGACCTGTCTCACCCTCTCGTTCCACGTATTCTTTCATTTTGTCTACGTGGTGGGTACCCAGGTTTTGTCCCTTAAGAGAGTATACCGTGAAATTTACGGGAGAGTTTGCGTTTTGATCCCCCAGGCGGTAAGGCCCGTCATAGAGATCACCGAGTTTCGCGCTAAAACCCTTTGAAGCACCCAAAAGGTGGTGTGTTTTCAATAGAATTCGTTCACCCGGATTAAACGTAATCTCGCGCCGGTGTTGGTCATAGTACTTCTTTTCTTTCTCCTTTGATTTCCGAATCTGCTCTACGACATTTTCGTTGAGATGGTCAAACCTCGATCGGGTCGTTTCATTGAATTCCCGTTTCTTTAACGAACGAATTGGGGGAAATTTCTCCGCTAGGAATCTCTCCAGCGGTCCACGGAGTTTCCTCTTTCCTCCCCGTGGCCAATTCCGAAGGCGTGACACCTGTCGTTTCATGTACGGCGCTGTTTATCGCAAACGCGAAATCCGTTACATAAACGTCCCACGTCTTTTGGTCATCCTCAATGTAGGATCGATTAATTCGTTCGGTCGCGTTTGCTTGGGCGTGATACGAGGTGGTCCAGTTGAGGACAAACTGGGGCTAGGGAGGGGGTGGTGTAACGGCCGGCTACTCACTCGCCGTATAGGCGCTAAAAGCCGCGCGTCTCCATACTCTCCAATATTCAGGGTGTCCTATTGTCATCTTAGCTGGGGTGGTCCTCGTGACCCTGAGCTCCCGGACTAGGATGCCATTAGGCACTAATTGCAGTTTCCAAGAATCTACCTAAATTTATGGCTTGATGACTTGGCGGAGAGATGTTAAGAAACTCTCTCCGAATGGTTTTATGACAGGGTTGACTTGGGGGATTCTGTTGTTCCGAATAATAAAATATCATTTCAATTTCTACCCTCAAAACGAAGAGTCTATTTTTAACATCTCCTACATTCGCTAGTTAAAATCGCGCTAGTAGAGAGACTTATAACGTTACATATCCGGGCAACGTTACACTGCTAAGGCGGTGCACTAGTGTAACAATGGACAGACACACACATACAAACACATAGACTGCTGTTTTACCCTTTCCGTATTAATTTTGAGTTGAGAGAAAAGATTATCTTAAATACTAAAATAAATCCTATGAAAAACATTAACATGTACAAAAATGGGCCAAGCCTCGCTTCGTGCCCTCTCCGCCGTAAAACGTTCTGAGATCCCATGTAGAGCCAAGTCTGCCTTTTGTTCTCATTCAATCACCATGCAATTGAACAATTATGTTATAAATTAAGTCCTTTTCCTAATTAATAACCAATATTCTTTGACTCTATCATTATTATACATCTTTGTTCGTATCAAAAATATCGTGACTTGGCAAGCGCAGGTAAGTAATATTAAATGGAAGTCGAGGGGATATTCACTAAATCGTTTAAGGTCGAGGGGATATGTACCAGTTTGTAAGATGAGTCATGCACAACCCTTTGTACAAATTATATGGTGAGTTATGCATAACCCCATTTACAAATTTATAAGGCGACTTATGCATACACGTTTATAAGGTAATTACCTGCGCTTGCCAAGTCACGATATTTTTGATACGAACAAAGATGTATAATAATGATAGAGTCAAAGAATATTGGTTATTAATTAGGAAAAGGACTTAATTTATAACATAATTGTTCAATTGCATGGTGATTGAATGAGAACAAAAGGCAGACTTGGCTCTACATGGGATCTCAGAACGTTTTACGGCGGAGAGGGCACGAAGCGAGGCTTGGCCCATTTTTGTACATGTTAATGTTTTTCATAGGATCTCACTTCTTTTTGTAGACCCTCTCGTTATACTTCGGTAGTTATATTAAAACAAGACCCTCTCGTGGTACTTCGTTTTCCAATATAATCGCTAACGTTTGTCCATATTTACGCTGAATTACCCCTTTAGACCCGCAGAGAATATGCAATAAAGATTTTACGCGATATCCTAATATAAGAATGTAGCATCAGTTACGGCACATTTCTTTTAAAATACTACTCCTATTAGTTTTAATATATATTTAACTTTCGGTTAACTTTGGACCATTACGTCCTTTCATCAAGAACACACACTATTTCTGTTGAAAAGACGACAGCGCCATCTAGTTTTAAAATAAAGAACTAAAGAACAATTTTATAAAAATTTCGGGATGTTTTAATTTTTCTGTGCTCTATAAAATAAATGAAAACTAAATCCTGAATTTTAAGTTTCTATCTACCCTAGAAGTACCTTAGAATTTTGATGATCGGTGAGTGAGTGAGTGAGTGACAAAATAAGGTAGATTTCACCTTCGATATTTCGAAAAGTATATAAGGTAGGAACTTGAAATTTGGAAACTATAGCTAGGATTGACAGTCCTCACGGCCAGAAAAATTTCAGACTTTTACCTATACCCATCACGAAGTTACAGTGGGCTTAAAAGTGCCACGAGTTGCTTCGAGAAAAGGATGTCAGTGCTCGACTTGGCTGGGAGCACTGCCGTGCTCCCAGATATAATTATTATAATAAATTTTCTTCGTTAGTTATTTACCTTATTCAGCGTTAAGGTCCGTCCACACTAGAGGTATTTTTCAGTTTCGCTCGCTCGCGCGCGCGCTTCGCACGCCAGTTACGCGCCTCGTTCACACACAAAATATTTGCTTCGCACGCGAGATCGCTCTGTACGCAGCACCAAGAAAATTTATTTGAAATTTCAAACATTTTCGCGTCGTACGCGCCTACGCAGCCAATCAGGAGAGGCAATGAATCACGTGATCTTTTTAAGATGGCGTCGATAGGTGAAACACACCGCAAGCAGTTTTTAGAAATGAATAATCTCGTGATATTTTGTCTACTTTTAATAAATCGTAGAAATAATATGAAAATTAAGAATAAAAGAAGAGTATGGGTTTTGGAAAGTATTCGATGACCGTGAGATAGACGGAGATTTTCGTAACTTAGTCCCGAAATTAAGGATGTGCACAACAGAATACATAAAGCTGAGAAAGGCAAAGGAGCAAACTTGACTTCGAAGCTCCGGCATTGGTTGAAACAAACAGGCGTGGCGCTTGCGCTCCTTAATATGGAAAATAAACTTCGTGTGTGTGGACGAGATGCGAGCGAAGCGCGCCAAGCTAGCGATCGGGCAACGCGTGCGAGGCGTGCGAAATATCTGTAGTGTGGATGGACCTTCACATCCTTTTTAAAAAGAACAATTAAACATTCTTGAGAGACTTGACTAATATTGACGTTTGAATTGAAGGATACGACTTTTGTTTCGCCTTACTCAAATAGATAGTATATGAGGGTTTCGAATCGCAGCTATGGACAAGAACAGCGCAATTGCGTGAACCTTTGGTGGAAGCCCCGCCATTGGGAGGCCGGACGTTTCTAGTAACCGTGGTCGATCGCCGCGTATGTCTTAACCTTCAAGATGATGATGGAGTAGAAGCCAGGTGTGCAGACTGGTGTCCATGTTTGATGGACAAATTCAAAGATCAGAAGATTGTTAGAAGCCAGGTGTACAGACTGGTGTCCATGTGGGATGGACAAAAACAAAGGCCAGAAAATGGTGGTGCTAGAAGCCAGTGTGTACAGATTTGTGTCCATGTGGAATGGACATAGTCCAGAAGATGGTGTTTGAAGCCAATAAGTACAGATTGGTATTCATGTGGAATAGACAATTGACTTGTCAGATGAAGAAATAGTGGCCAGTTGATTTGTGGATAGATTCAAGTTTTGAATTTTCAGGGAACTGTGAATGTGGTCCGGAAATAGCGAACACATTAGCTTCGATTCGGAAACTGCGAACGCGGTCCCCTGGGGTCTAAGCCAATAACAACAGTCTGACAGACAGACACGTTGAAATTAGAACCTCTCCGTGACATACGTCACTCGGAGAGGTAATAATTTCCTAATATCCACGCTATCCCCTCTATCAATCGTCACGTGGCGCGACCATTTTCGCAAGGTTTGTGAGACGAAGAGTGCCTGTAACTGAATGAGGTGTGTGATTCGCATTTTTCCATCCCCCTTTCCACAATAGTCCCTTTTGAGTATCACTGCACTATAGACAATTGACTTGTCAGATAAAGAAATAGTGGCCAGTTGATTTGTGGATAGATTCAATTTTTGAATTTTCCGGAAACTGTGAACGCGGTCCTCTGGGGTGTAAGCCAATAGCAACAGCCTCACAGACAGACAGACAGACACGTTGAAATTAGAACCTCTCCGTGACATACGTCACTCTGAGAGGTAATAATTTCCTAATATCCACGCTATCCCCTCTATCAATCGTCACGTGGCGCGACCATTTTCGCAAGGTTTGTGAGACGAAGAGTGCATGTAACTGAATGAGGTGTGTGATTCGCATTTTTTCTTCCCCCTTTCCACAATAGTCCCTTTTGAGTATCACTGCACTATCACACGTTATTCCAAAAACCTTTGAGTCTAGACGTTTCTCGAATGTAATAGTGTCAAAATAAACGAAGAATGGGGAAAAAATTATTCACAGTTGCTACCGTAACGGTTGGGGGAAAAAGGGAATTGCAAATTTGTTGCAAATAAATTGAATTGCGTACTTTAAGCGCCCCATCAGAATTACTGTGACTCCAAAAACGAAATCAAATAGAGTAATTTTCCATTCATATTGCGATCTTTTAAGTAATATTGAAATTCTTAAAATAGCCTTTATCGCAGTTTGTGTTTTATAAGCAAAACGCCTCCTTTTAAGTGCGATACTACTTAACAATTTTCGGGGTCGTTCTTGATAATTAGCGATAGAATGCTTTTCCCCTAATATGGTTATTTAATTCGTAGCAAGAGTTAAAAAACTTCATCTTTGTGTTTACTTTCACTGGAGTCATTCCGGAACTGGTTGGCTCAACTAGTTTTAAAACTCTATTCATTAACAGCCTGGAACAATTTTAACAACTTCGGTTCACACTTGAAAATGCTTCTTTAAGTGCTGCCTACTATATGGATTCGTTTGGGCTCAGTGCTAAGGCCGGTGAAAATACGAGGGGTCCAATATTCCCAAAAAAACGTACGGTATTTCGTGATTGCCAAAGATTTCATGATTTCCAAAAATATTTCATGATTTCGAGAAAGATTTCATGGTTTCGAAAAAGATTTCATGATTTCACCAAAGATTTTGTGATTTCACGATTTCTTCATTAATTTCGCGATTTTGCCAAAACTTTCGGGATTTCTTCATTTATTTCACGATTTAGCCAAAGATTTCTTATTTTATTTCGCAATTTTGCCAAAGATTTCATGATTGCTTCTTGGGTACACAATTTTGCGAAAGATTTTGGAATTTTCTCTTTGATTTCGTAATTTCTTCAAAGATTTCGTGTAATTGTCGGATCTTTCGTGAAAATACCATTAATACAAGTCTATTATCCCTGAAAACTAGAAACAAGCCTCCAAACCAGCATTAAGTTGCTTAGTTCAGGAAACCGCGTTCGTAATCCGTTGCTCCAGTTTCAGTTTTTTGAAAACTTAACTTTGGAAACGTTTTTAATCACTTGGAACCATTTATCTCTACAAGTGTGAACATGGCTTAATTGTACTTTAGATTCGGTAGATAAAAGTCCGGAAGGAGGTCTTAAATTTTAAATATCGATAAACAAAGTAATGAGTCGCGTCGCTTAACCTTCGAAATTCAGTAAGTTCTTAAACTCAGGCGGAATTTGCTTCAATGCTCGCTTTCAATAATGCCTTCATCTAAAATCTCCTGGTTATGAACTGAACGTCATTCTCTGTGTGAATGAAAAGCTGCCCTTGACCATGCACTAATCACCATTCGTGTTGCTTTTAATTTACTCTAAAGTTCAATAACACTTTTGTACGGTAAGTACATAATACGGTACGCGTGGAAGGTTACTCTATACTCAATTAATGTACAGAGAAAGTAGCTTTTGGCACATAATAGCGTGCTGGAGATTGGAAAAAACGTTAACTATGTTCAAATGAAAGGTATCCATTAGCTTGTTTACCAATGGACTTTCCTATATTCTAAATGGAACATAGTTTTTGTTGTGTGTATATATATATATAGGACAATATATTTCCGCGTTGAGAAAATTCCTATTTTATTAGATTGGCCTAATCTGCTGAATACAGATAAAGGTATCGGCAATCTAGTTTAGGAACGCTTGACCTTTCCTACCGGCTCTATTTCGTTAATTGGTGTCGGAGGAAACGAGATTAATGTTTTGTCGATCAGAAATTTAACGCGAAATTCGCGTTTCTTTACCAAGAAATCGATACTTTATTAATCATAAAGTATCATCTCTCCCTTCACAATAACACTCACTTCAATTCGAGTGCCGAGAATCGAATAGTCGGGCAAACATTTTCTATTAAGAGGTCATGGAGGACAAACTTAGAATTACCTGCAATTTTGTAAATTCAAATATCTAAAAATCTTATTTTCTAATTTGTATAACAGGGTATCATCATTTCTTGTGACCTATTTAATTTCTAAATTGTCGCGACTAGTAATTAACTAATTGTTATGGTTGTTTATTATGTTACGTGCAGCCGGAAGAATGCGCGGATGTGCTGACCGAAAAGAGATCTCCATTTCCATTGGGAAATTCTTTGCGCGATGATTTTATGAATTTCGTTTTCTTATCTTTGAAAGCCAAGTAATTTACCTTGACCTATATTTTCCGATTGAATTGGACTCAGAAGGTTCAATATTTCTTCTCAGGTGGGTCATTTATTGTTTTCGTTCTAAATTGAACGACATACTTAGAGGGATTCTAGTATATGACGTCATTTATTTTTTTGGTTCTATATTGAACGAGCAATTAGCACTACTATAGTCTTTGACGCAATTTTCTGGTTTTGAACGAGCTCATAGTCAATAAACAAACCATAGAGTGCACTGAACAAATTAAGAGTTTTGTTCAATCTCCAACGCGACTATCTATATTGAACGGGTTGTGAACGCCTTTTTTAACAGTGTTCAACGATATACTGTAACGCAAGCATCTTCTCTAAAGCATCTTGGGTCGTACTCTCCCCACTCTGAAGGCTAACTATCACATTAAGACTAGGCTCATTTTCATTTGATCGAGATTCACTTCATTTTGGAACATCATTTTTACAGTCTTTACTAAAATTGTCTTTACTTACAGGATGCAAAATAGAATTTGATTTATTTTTACCGGTTTTCTTTATACTTATCATGTTCAATACGTGTTAAACTTAAGCGCGATTGTCTGCAAAGCGAGTCAACTCTGGCATTTTAGTTGTGTACTATATCCATAAGGGTTAATATCATTGGTAGAAAATAAAGTCTCGTAATAAAGTCTCGTGAACCATTTGATTACGCTTGTAAATTCCAAGTATTAATAGGACCTAAAAACAAGGTAGAAACTCCTAGATCAGTCCGTTTTCGTCTTGTCAGTCATAAAACAGACATTCATTGCGATGGAGTATGGATATAATGTGTACTGTCCCACTTATTTTTATTATCTGCTTATGTATAAGGTAAAATAAAAAACATGTTTGTGGAAATTTTCCATTAATGTAAACTAGTGCATAAAACGTCCATTAAAGTAGGTAAGCCTTCGTGAGGAACGAGTTGTTCGAACATTTTTAAACCGTAAGTTTCGATAGCAAACAATTAAAAATAACGGCTGAAATCTGAAAGTAGCTTATCTTTGTGTACCTAATAATATCGGGAAAATTTAAGAAAACAGTAGAGTGAATTATATGTATGTTAGCTAGGAACCACCGTTAATCGTTGTTTCATCATATAATGGTAGACACCAGTGTTTGCATTCGGTAGTTTCCCCAATGTTCGCTCTTTTAACGACCAGAATCATTATCGTGGTTATATAGAAAATTTATGGTTGTTGTGGATGATAATCGTCTTGTATCTCAAATGTATACTACGATCTCGAGCAGCAAGTTCGTAAAATTCTTGTCTCTTCATTTAAAAAAAAACTAAATAATATACATTGATTAGTACGTTTCTGCAATAAACTGGACAAAAGGTATTGTATTGTATGCCCACAAAGGTATGACAGTGTTGCTTTTCTATATGCATTTACACGGAGCAGCTTTATCAGAGAGAATGCAAGTTTCATTAATAATGCATTAATTGGTCTCCCTAAATAGTACTTGAGGGTGATAAATTGCTAGCAGCCAGTGGGAAACAGAATTAACGATTCGTTAAAACACACTCGAAAATATCTTGTAACATTATCAAAACAAGGGAGAATTTTTCCCTCCTACATGTTTACGGTCCGGCTACTACTACACTGCCGATGAAAAAGAGGTTTGTTTGAATAGTGAATTGTGTAAGGGTTGTGAGAGGGGGTAAGCCTAAGAAGGTCGACGTTTTCCCAAACAGTTGTATTTTTTTATCATATTCATTGAAAGCAAAACAACTAACATGAAATATTTTCATTCAACACGGGGATATTTGGTATTGAAAAACACTTCCTGAGATTCCCTTGTAGCGATGTTTCCAACGTTGCAGCCACTCTTTTAGTGGAGCACCCTATCAGGTGTTGTTGTCTATAATTAGTCTATTCATTTAAGGAAACGTCATATTCTTTATCCATCTGTTACATCAATACCACTAGTTCCTACAAAACCAAATTTTCAGGATATTATAAGCATGCACTGAGATAGCTTTGCGCCAAGATTTATACAAATCTGGGGGTAAGGCCTTCAAGAGCTCCAATAAATCTCGGAATCGTCGCCATCTTTTAACATTGAATGCCCATCTTCAAAGGCGAATATTACCGAATACGCTGATAGCTTCGATGTGAAAATTAGCATTTGGTTGCGATGAGTAGTTTCCTTTCGTAAAAATAAGAGAAGATTTGGATAAGAATAAGTTTTTATTTTCTCACTATTCTACCCAAAGTCCTATGGAACGCGTAAAATAATAAACTTGGGTTTGCTATCAATATAGTTTCACGTTATTTTCAAAATTCGCGAGCTCACAAATCAATCGTAGGTTGGATAATCATAACGTATATTGCAGTAAGTGGAAATCACGCATTACTCAAAATCTAAAACCATATTCTGAAACATAAACCCCCGCCTGAAATGAAAGAGACGATCCTTCTCCTTCTAGGGGTTCCAGAAATGTATTCAGTGTTATTTTCTGTGTTATTATAAAAAATTAAATTCCGTTCACACGAGCAAATTTTGCATGATTTCCTCTACTATAGTGAGAAATGGAGACAATTTTCCACAGTTTGATTTCTTAACTTATTAAAATATTTTATTAAATCCGACTGTACAAAAGGTTTTATCAAAGGTGGATGAGAGGAAAAGTATGAAAATGGCCATAGAGACCGTGTTAAAAAGTGCGAACATCAAAGTTACCAACTCTGTCCAGATTTAAAACACATTCGAGGAAGCTCTACCATACACAATAGCAGATGACGGTAACCGCGTAACTGAGCATTAACACAAGACCTACTTTTAGGGAGTGAATAAGCCTGATATAGCTACGCCGATTCAACGGCCAACAACGGCGAAAATCTGATGCCTCGCGACTTTTGGCCATTTTCATACTTTCCCCTCATCCAATTTTGGTTTTATCGATTAAACACTACATAAAATATAATTACGCACTTATCAAAAAATTTGCTTCAATTTGAAGATTAAAAATATTGCATTTAGTCACCATGGTTTTAATTGCATTTAAACTAATTTATTATTCAAATTTTTAATTTATTTCAATACTTTTGGTAAAGTTCAAAATGTTGTCTTTCGGTTTCTAAAGCCCTGAAAGTTGTATTTAACAAGATGGCCCAAAGGCAGTGCTCGTAATAGTAGCCACATCGTACTGTTTCGTACTTACAGAAAACTTGAGTGAATTGTCCATCACCATTCCAAAAATCATTACATGTAACTGTAATCCAATGTAACCCTTAATAATAGCCCCTCGATGCGCTAGGTTTCACAGTGATAAAATTATTACCCGTAAACCGGACGTAGCCCAAAACAGACATACAGAATGTTTGAGTGATTAGGCCCTTAGTGCCCAACCCATATAAACGCTTCAATATAAAAATATCACGGATACAATACGCATTCTTATCAACTAACTTACTCGAAACATTATTATTTATATTTATCATTGATCTGACTCGTGAAGATAGGTTAATTTAATTCTGAGTTAAATTACAGAATAATATAAATTAAACTTTAGTAACTTCCACAATCAGTTAATTTTAAACAAAATTAAACTACATCATTATCTACAGTAACTTACTCATGAGCTTCATTTTACACTTATTCTACAATAAGTTATCTTAATTTTATTACTTTATCATATTAATTAAACTATAATAAATTTCTAAATTTGTTTTTTAAACTTATTTTAACTACATCATTATTTGTCAAGTTATCATAAACTAAAATATAATATTAATTGAATTACAGTATTAAATTAATTTAACAAGAGTAAATTCCTCAATTAACTTACTTGAAACGTCATTATTTTTAAAGTTATCATTAATCTCACTCGTGAAGATAGGTTTATTTTAATCTTTAATAAATTACAGAGTAATATTCATTAAACTATGGTAACTTCCTCATACGGTTAATTTTAAACTTAGTTGAACTACATCATTATTTACTAAGTTATTATTAATCTCACTCTTGAGCTTGGACCGCTCGCTTAACAAGCAGATTAGTTGTGATGACACGATATCATTGGTTAACTCATGTTGAACTTTGACTGCTCATTCGTTTCTTTCTACATAAAAGACTGAAAAGGTATAAAGAAAAGAACTTGAAGCTTAGAACGTGTTTTTGAGGCTGACTGAACGTCATATTAACTTGGCAGTGGGCGATTATTGAATTTCTCTCTTTTGCAAGTTTTGGCGCCACTTATTTTAAAAGTACTCTGTGTAAGTATCCGAAACTCAGTGCTAGCAAATAGGTTTTCTGATCGATAGCGTTATAGTTGGTAGGTTCGAGACTCCTTGCCGATTTCAAAATTTATGAAATAAAATAAATTTAGGTTTAGCTACCCAGATCCATCTGACCATTATTTTCGAATGTGATTATTTTCCAGATCCCGAAAATGGGCGGGGAGAGGGCGTAGAAAAGGCAACCAGCTATATAATACGCTATAATGGGGAAAAAGAGGGAACGCGCTAAAAAGAGAGAAAAGTGCGGGTAGTAAATGTTCCGTATAAATGCATGACTTTTTCATGCATCAATAGATGGCGTGAAAAAGCAAAAATGCTGTCTAAACTAAATCTTTAAGATAAAACTTTTTGGTGATATTATCAGTCTGTCTGTTGCAAAAATCTTTATTCAATCACCCGTAAATAAGTACTCGCTCCTTACAATACTAAATGATGATTTAGACCAATTTAAAGCATCTAGAGGCGCGTCTCGTGGAGTGGTAGTTCCGTTAGAAAATACTCCATTAAATAATTCTAGTAAAGCGCAATTGTTATTAGCAATGAAATGGAAGTAGGCTATAGTGGTTTTTTTTCCCAAATTTCTAAAATAATCAAAGTATTAAGCCTTTCATGATCCGATAATTTAACTCCAGGATCATGTCTGCTATTTTCTATATTTGAGTAATTATGAATGAATGTTTAAGCGGCTTATTGTGCAATGAAAAAATTTGGTCACAAATCACGAGATCGTGCACATTCTATCAAAATTTCAAATATATACAATACAAAAGGAGAATTACTTACTGATGCATATGTCCAATACAAAGATCGCGAATGGGTCAAATTATTCGTAATTAAAAATGTAATGTATTTGATTAATGTGGACGATCATCTGAATCAGTAATTTTTTTCCATATTGATCACTACCACCGAACGATACGTTGATATAGGGTTTTACTGTTTTATCTACGCTACGATTATCCAAAGTATGACCCTTAATTTTTTGGTTTCTATATCGGTTTCACCCTAAAGAGCCAGAGTTTCGGAATCCTTTAGTGCAAGACTCAAATACACCATTAAAATATTGATTAGGCTCATGCGAGTGCAATACACTCTTTTTAAGGGTATATGGTAACACATTCATAAGAAATTTCTCTTTTTCCAAGATCGGACACCCTTTTTTCGTGTGCCTACACACACATATAACCCCATTTTAAAGCCATAAAGGTGTTTTTTACACCCAATAATTTCTTTACTAGGCACATTTTTGGTGTTATAGTACACCTTTTACGTTACCTCAGGTAACTGATTTACGCCCTTTATGTAATTGACTTACAACCTTGGGTAATTGAAGTGATTACGCCTTTTAGGTGAGTGATGTACGCCTTTTAGGTGAGTGATTTACGCCCCTTACGCGAGTGATTTATGCCCCTAAGGCTAGTGATTTACGCTCCTTAGGCGAGTGATTTACGCTCCTTAGGCGAGTGATTTACGCTCCTTAGGCGAGTGATTTACGCCACTTAGGCGAGTGATTTACGCCACTTAGGCGAGTGATTTACGCCACTTAGGCGAGTGATTTACGCCACTTAGGCGAGTGATTTACGCCACTTAGGCGAGTGATTTACGCCACTTAGATAAGTGATTTACGTTCTTTGGATGAGTGATTTACGCCACTTTGATGAGTGATTTACGCTCCTTGGGCGAGTGATTTACGCTCCTTGGGCGAGTGATTTACGCTCCTTGGGCGAGTGATTTACGCTCCTTAGGCGAGTGATTTACGCTCCTTGGGCGAGTGATTTACGCTCCTTGAGCGAGTGATTTACGCCACTTAGATAAGTGATTTACGCCACTTAGATAAGTGATTTACGTTCTTGGGATGAGTGATTTACGCCACTTTGAGTGATTTACGCTCCTTGGGCGAGTGATTTACGCTCCTTGGGCGAGTGATTTACGCTCCTTAGGCGAGTTATTTACGCCATTTAGGCGAATGATTTACGCTCCTTAGGCGAGTGATTTACGCCACTTAGGAGAGTGATTTACGCCACTAAGATAAGTGATTTACGTTCTTTGGATGAGTGATTTACGCCACTTAGATAACTGATTTACGCTCCTTGGGCGAGTGATTTACGCTCCTTGGGCGAGTGATTTACGCTCCTTGGGCGAGTGATTTACGCTCCTTGAGCGAGTGATTTACGCCACTTAGATAAGTGATTTACGTTCTTTGGATGAGTGATTTACGCCACTTTGATGAGTGATTTACGCTCCTTGGGCGAGTGATTTACGCTCCTTGGGCGAATGATTTACGCTCCTTAGGCGAGTGATTTACGCCACTTAGGCGAATGATTTACGCTCCTTAGGCGAGTGATTTACGCCACTTAGGCGAATGATTTACGCTCCTTAGGCGAGTGATTTACGCCACTTAGGAGAGTGATTTACGCCACTTAGATAAGTGATTTACGTTCTTTGGATGAGTGATTTACGCCACTTAGATAAGTGATTTACGCCACTTAGATAAGTGATTTACGCTCCTTGGGCGAGTGATTTACGCTCCTTGGGCGAGTGATTTACGCTCCTTGGGCGAGTGATTTACGCCACTTAGATAGGTGATTTACGTTCTTTGGAAGAGTGATTTACGCCACTTTGATGAGTGATTTACGCTCCTTGGGCAAGTGATTTACGCTCCTTGGGCGAGTGATTTACGCCACTTAGGCGAATGATTTACGCTCCTTAGGCGAGTGATTTACGCCACTTAGGAGAGTGATTTAAGCCACTTAGATAAGTGATTTACGTTCTTTGGATGAGTGATTTACGCCACTTAGATAAGTGATTTACGCCACTTTGATAAGTGATTTACGCTCCTTGGATGAGTGATTTACGCTCCTTGGGCGAGTGATATACGCTCCTTGGGCGAGTGATATACGCTCGTTGGGCGAGTGATTTACGCTCCTTGGGCGAGTGATTTACGCTCCTTGAGCAAGTGATTTACGCTCCTTGGGCGAGTGATTTACGCTCCTTGAGCGAGTGATTTACGTTCCTTGGGCGAGTGATTTACGCTCCTTGAGCGAGTGATTTACGTTCCTTGGGCGAGTGATTTACGCTCCTTAGGCGAGTGATTTACGCTCCTTAGGCGAGTGATTTACGCTCCTTAGGCGAGTGATTTACGCCACTTAGGCGAGTGATTTACGCCACTTAGGCGAGTGATTTACGCCACTTAGGCGAGTGATTTACGCCACTTAGGCGAGTGATTTACGCCACTTAGGCGAGTGATTTACGCCACTTAGGCGAGTGATTTACGCTACTTAGGAGAGTGATTTACGCCACTTAGATAAGTGATTTACGCTCCTTGGGTGAGTGATTTACTCCCCTTAGGCCAGTGATTTACGCCACTTAGGAGAGTGATTTACGAAACTTAGGAGAGTGATTCACGCCACTTAGATAAGTGGTTTACGCTCCTTGGGAGAGTGATTTTCGCTTCTTGGGAGAGTGATTTACGCCCCTTAGGCCAGTGATTTACGACTGTTAGGAGAGTGATTAACGCCACTTAGATAAGTGATTTACGCTCCTTGGATGAGTGATTAACGCTACTTGGGCGAGTGATTTACTCCCCTTAGGCCAGTGATCTACGCCACTTAAAAGAGTGATTTACGCCACTTAGGAGAGTGATTTACGCCACTTAGGAGAGTGGTTTACGCTCCTTGGGAGAGTGATTTTCGCTTCTTGGGAGAGTGATTTACGCCCCTTAGGCCAGTGATTTAGGCTCCTTGGATGAGGGATTTACGCTCCTCAGATGAGTGATCTACGCTTCTTAGATGAATGGTTTACGCTTCTTAGGTAAATGAATTTACACCCTTTTCGCCAAAAACCTTTTCAGATTTCAGGCAAATTAATTTACACTCATAGGTATAATTCTTCTTCCATGTTATATAATAATATGTTAATTATATAAATTTTAAAACTATTGCAGTCAAGAGAGTAATAGTTTCTTAATTGAAAACTTTGATTAAACTTATGTTTGTTTGTTTTATAACCAAAAAATACTCATAGAAATATACTACAATAACGTAAAACGAAATGAAGCTTTATTTACTTTAAAAGTTGTAACGACGACCTCCACATTCCTCCGAAGTCGTCTGCTTTCTCTATTTGGAACTCCTCCAATAATGGGATAAAATAATCTACTAATATGTTATCGTTTTTTAACCTTATCAAATGTTTTTTAAGTTGTATATATAAACCAAATCTTAACTATGGAAAAGGGCATTCGGTCTGGTGGTCTAATAATAATAAAGTTGTTTTATTGTTTACCTCTTGCGTTCTCTCTCCATGAGCCGTTACAACAGTGGTATCAGAAGTGGGGTGTCGCTTTACGGTCTTCGGGTAAAGTCGCGATACCGATTCCGGGAACATGCCGAAGCAGGAAAGCGGATCCTCCGAGGCCTCCTCCTTGTCCGCTCTGGGAGACGTGTTGAACGCGTTTATGCAGCAGCAAGTAGCGGCCCAGAAGCAGAACCAAAGGATCATCGACCTTCTACTCCAGACAACAGGAACCTCCGGTCCGTCAACCTCGACTCCAGCACCCACATCCACAATAGCTTGCCGTGACATTCCAATCTTCGAGCCTGATGAACACGATGGCGACAAATTGGAACGATGGCTGAAGAAATTAGACTATCTCGTGGATATTAGTGTCCCAAATCTGGCCGACGTTGCCAAAGTCAAGTATCTGGTCTCGAAACTGTCTAACGAAGCCTTCAGCGAGTATTATCGGTCCTGTATGCCCAAAGAGCCAACAGACTACTCGTATGCAACGACAGTAGAGAACCTCAAGAAACTTTTCGGGAAGAAACAGACACTCTTCATAGAAAGATTTAACCTAATGCGGATCCAGCGTCCCTTGGATGAAGATTATGGCCCGTATTTTAATCGCGTTAAACTACTTCTAAAGCGTTTTAATTTCTCCGATTTGACCGAAGATCAATTCGGAATTCTGGTTTCCCTATGTGGATTATCCCGACCAGAAGACGAATCCATACGAACCAGAATCCTGCAACGATTAAATACCGAGGCCAACATTGAACTCAAGAATGTAATTGACGAAGTCCTGACCATCGTCGTTACGAAGACTGAACAGACGGTTTTCCAAGCAAAGGCCACGCCGATCAACAGCTTCCGTCGTCGGAAGACTTCTGTACGGCATCCTTCCAGATCTCCCGAGAAGCGGAGAGCCAAGTCATCTCAAAGATCTTCGAAACCGCCGCCATACGCCTGTTTTCGATGCGGAGAGATGCACTGGGTCAGGGAATGCACGCACGCTAAGACTGAATGCCATAAATGCTCTCGAACAGGTCACCTCGCTAGTCAATGCGAAAATCAGAAACGAGTATCCGGACACCGGAAACCAGATAGAAGCCAGATAAATACAGTTAGCCTGAATTCCATGCGACCTTCGAAACTCATAACGGGGGAATTCTTGGTTAACGACGTCCCCGTAGTTTTCTACTTGGACAGTGGAGCGGAAGGCAACATTATCAATGAGGCGACTTACGAACGAATTGGTAAGCCGAGGTTAACCCCCTGCAGCGAGCAAGGAGTGCTATTCGATGGATCAAGCACTACATTCCTTGGGAAAGCAACGGCAAAATTTAAATTGGGACCAGCAGAAATTCAACACAGCTTCTACTTGGCAAAAGACGGATCCCTAAACCTACTGGGAGTGGAAACCCTGGATTTTTTCGGCCTTCTGGAGAGCTTACGACAATGCTCTCGACCCGGTACTCAAGCCATTAACCTCTGTACTGCCTCCTATGTCGCCGAATGCCTTGCGACGCTGAAGAACGAGTTTCCGGATGTCTTCGAGGACGGTTTGGGGCTGTGTACTAAAGCGAAAGCCCGCCTTACTCTCAAACCCGGAAGTACTCCATTATACCGTAGAGCTAGGCCAGTTCCGTTCGCTGCTCGCAAAACTATCGAAATGGAGATCAAACGCCTAGAACAGTCAAATGTCCTGAAAGCCGTCGAGCACACTGATTGGGCAGCACCGATCGTAAGCGTAAGAAAACCTAACGGCACTACCGTCTGTGCGCCGATTTTTCCACCGGTCTGAATGAGACCATAGAGCTCAACCAACACCCATTACCATTGCCGGAAGACATATTTGCGACGCTCAACGGGGGAAAACTTTTCTCTCAATTGGATCTATCTGAAGCATACTTACAAGTACAACTGGACGACGAGTCTAAGCCACTTTGTACCATTTCCACTCATCTGGGAAACTTCCAATATCAGAGACTTCCGTTTGGGGTGAAATCCGCTCCGGGGATTTTCCAAACCATAATGGACCAGATGCTTGCTGGACTTGAATTCGCAACCGCTTACCTCGATGATATAATCATTGTCAGCCGTAACTTCGAAGATCACCAGCGACACCTCCAAGAAGTCCTTTCCCGCATTAAAGACTATGGATTCCGCCTTCGCCTCTAGAAATGTAAGCTATTCATGACACAAATGAAATATCTGGGATTCATCATTGATAGCGCTGGTCGACGACCCGACCCCGAGAAAATCAAGGCTATTGTCCACATGCCAGCACCAGTTGACCAGCCAACGTTACGTTCATTTTTGGGAATGGTAAACTATTACCAGGTCTTCGTTAATAATATGCGTTTCATGAGACAACCACTGGACGAATTAGTGGAGTCCAAACGGACTTGGTCTTGGACACCTAAATGTCATCACGCTTTCGAGGAACTGAAGATGACGCTTCAATCGGATCTCCTTTTAACGCATTATGATCCTACACTGGACATCATTGTCGCTGCTGATGCCTCCGATTATGGACTTGGGGCGGTCTTCCAACATCGCATGCCAGATGGGTCAATTCAAGCTGTAGCTCATGTATCACGGGCATTGACCCCTGCGGAGAAGAACTATAGTCAAATCGAAAAGGAAGGTCTCGCGCTTACCTTCGCGGTCAAGAAGTTCCACAAAATGCTCTATGGGCGACGCTTTACTCTGCTCACGGATCATAAACCGCTGTTAGCAATCTTTGGAAGCAAGAAAGGCGTACCAGTACATACTGCTAACCGTCTTCAACGCTGGGCACTCATTCTTATCGCCTATGACTTCAAGATAGAATATCGCAAGACTACCTCTTTCGGGCAGGCAGACGCCTTGTCCAGGCTTATCTCGTCACATTCCTCTCCGGACGACGACATCGTACTCGCAAATCTCCAAGTCACAGACGATGTGGAGGCCATAGTCCGACAGCTTCCAGTCACCTTCCATAACATCCAATCCTCTGCCCAGGCGGATCCAGTCTTACAGAAGGTCGTCGGGTATATTCGGAATGGTTGGCCGACATTAAAGCATCTCCGAGCGACACCAGAGGCAACTGCCCTCGAACAATTCCACAGAAGGAAGGACCTGCTTACTATCGAGCAGGGTTGCGTGCTTCTACAGAATAGAGTGGTAATACCTTACCCATTACGAGCAACAGTTCTGACACTACTTCACCGAGGACATCCTGGAACCAGTAGGATGAAATCTTTGGCTCGCGCTCACGCCTACTGGCCTTTTCTGGACGCTCAAATTGAAGACTTCGTAAAGAAATGTTCCAAATGTCGCTCTGCAGCAAAGTTACCTGTCAAGACTCTGTTGCATTCCTGGCCGAAAGCCGTGAAGGCCTGGCAGAGGATACACATCGACTACGCCGGTCCCCATAACGGCCACCAGTATCTTATAGTTGTCGATGCCTATAGCAAGTATCCCGAGATTTTCGACATGAAAACCACAACTTCATCCGCCACCATATCTGTCCTGAATAATCTTTTCGCACGCTATGGTTATCCGGAAGTACTGGTGAGCGATAACGGAACCCAGTTTACTTCACACGACTTCGCCTCGTTCTGTTCCCGCAAAGGAATCCAGCATATCTTCTCCCAGCCCTACCATCCACAATCCAATGGGCAGGCGGAACGTTTCGTGGACACCTTCAAGAGGGCGCTAGAGAAACTCAAGGGCGAAGGAGATGTCCCTTACATGCTAGACGTCTTCCTGCTGTCCTATCGCTCAACCCCTAACTACAGTATAGACCAGAAAACCCTGCAGAACTCTTCTTGGGCCGAACACTCCGTACAGAGCTAGACCTCCTACATCCGCCGGTCTCTCCGTCATCAGAACGCAATCCAACCATGGAACGACAATTCAACCGTCATCATGGAGCTCAACGACGCACCTTCAAAGTCGGAGACCTAGTCCATGCTCGGCAACACCAGTCAAAGACGTGGTATCCAGGGAGAATTCAAACGGTCAAAGGCGTAGTTTATGATGTTCTTATGGATGATGCCACCCATAAGAAGTTCCATGCCAATCAACTCTACCACCGTCTGAACAACGATCCAAAGGGCAATCCCTACTCTGTATTCATGGACACATTCGATCTACCCATCCCAGACCGAAGAGTAGATCCCGACCGAGTTCCGGCTGGGACCACAGTGCCCGCTCCCGAACGCCATGTACGGTTCAACATACCAGACGCAGACTCCGAGGATGAGCAAGTACGGAGGTCAGGAAGAACAAAGAAGATACCCGAGCGAATCATTATGGATCCCCGCCAGAAGTCCTACGTTTTCAATTAAAAGGGGAGGTGTTGGAACTCCTCCAATAATGGGAAAAAATAATCTACTAATATGTTATCGTTTTTTAACCTTATCAAATGTTTTTTAAGTTGTATATATAAACCAAATCTTAACAATGAAAAAGGGCATTCGGTCTGGTGGTCTAATAATAATAAAGTTGTTTTATTGTTATCTCTTGCGTTCTCTCTCCATGAGCCGTTACAACAGAAAACTTTGATTAAACTTATGTTTGTTTGTTTTATAACCAAAAAATACTCATAGAAATATACTACAATAACGTAAAACGAAATGAAGCTTTATTTACTTTAAAAGTTGTAACGACGACCTCCACATTCCTCTGAAGTCGTCTGCTTCCTCTATTTTCTCAGTTACAATTTTTCTCACAAGTGGCGCCTTAAGCGCCACTAGCTCTTAGTAAAAGGTAAAAAACCTAATGTTGGCGGGGATAAAAACCCCGCCGCCGCCTGCTAAAGGGCAGTCAATTTTTGTAACAGACGTGTTTATTGTTATAAATAAATTCAAGTAATTTTTGATATACATCTGCGTTATTCTTCCTGCAACGATGGACTACTTGGTAAATATAAAGTCATGGTCAATAAGACCTTTAAACGGGTGACCTGGGAATTTCTTAATTGCTAGTTTCTAATTAATTATCTTTATGCGCCGTGAAATTAGGCCCCTTTCCTAGTTTTAAATTTTACGGTTACATAAAGTGGCGAGCTTGCCAGGACCCGTTAAGACTACCATTACCATTTATACTTAACGCGTACTTGTGAACTTTACTTGTGCCATTGCTTGAACTCATTAACTGTCGCGTCATGAATACTGCCGATCCGCATGCTTTAATCGCCGCGATTAACGCGCAGTTACCAGGATCCCATACTCCCCCGAGGGGGATCACTCCCCCTCCAAGCCTCGGTACTAGTCCTTCGCAAGGACAAGCGGCTGGAGGAATCCCACCTCCGCCGCCGCCACCGCAAGGTGCAGCGTCAAATATTTGGCTACAAACTATTTAAACTATAGCAACTACGTTAGCAAATGTAGGCACTAGACCAGCTGCCAAAAGTAGGCCAAAACCGCCCCCTCACTTAATACTTAGTGGTGTCGACGGTGAAAGCGCGCCGGAATTCCTTCGGTTTTTGACGGAATTCGCGGATTATCACAGCATGACGGGAGAGGACATTATCGCGCTTCTACCCCAAATATTAAGGGGTCGTGCATTAATCTGGTTTAGAGACTTGAATAGGCCAAATCAGACACTAACGTGGCGTACAGTAAAAGGCGCGTTTAGAGACTATTTCTTTTCGGGTAGAGCGGAGAAATCCCTCCGTCTTGAAATAGCGCAGTTTATACAACCCGCGGTGTGTCTTTTGACGCGTACATCGCGAGTATTACCGCGATGAATCAGAACCTACGCGTTCCGTATACTGACTCTGAACTGGTCGGCATTTGCAAGCGAAATATCCTCCCCGAATTACGTATCCATGTCTTTCACGATAGCATAAGGACAATGCGCAGATTCATAGAGAAGGGCCGCGTAACCGAAGAAATTTTACGAGCGACCCCCTCTAGCTCATTGTATCCTAGAGACAGTGCAAAGTCTACCCCGCGTAAATCCAGTGGGAGAAGAAATTCTCCCACCGCCGCGGTTTTAACAAAACCGCCGGGGGGAGGTGCGACATCAAAGGTTGCGAAAGCAAACGCAAGAATTTCCAATAGACCTAGGCTGCGTTCAGTAACCGGCATCAGAAACATCGATAACTAAAAGATGACATCGATGTCTTACTGAACGGTTTTTCGCGTCTTTAGGCATGACGTCATGATGCTCATCGGATGCCCATCAGAAAAATCAGCTGTGAGAGGAGGTTTTTTTGATGAGCATCGGATTCATGACGTAAACCTCGTCGTTTTGCGCCGCGACAAAAAAATGGAGGGAACTACATTAAAATCTCCACCAATTTTAAATAATGAAGAATGACAAATATTATCCTTATTTATGGATAATAATACTAAAAAGCAATATATTACTTCGGTAAAAAAAGGATTCTGACAGAATTTTGAATAAATTGATAAATTGAAGTACAGCATCTTTGTAAATAGTTCGGTTTTATTATTTAAGCCTCTACCATAACGTTATCATAACATCGCCGCCATTAACAAAAGCATCGATTACACAAAATTATGCCGTTCAACAACTGCAACGTCATCATGACGTCAAATGAACACCGATTCCATTTTCCCAAACATCGATGTTTTTCCTGATGAGTGTTACTGAACGCAGCCCTACATCGGCTCAGACAGAGCAAAACGATTTAAGTCGCGTAGAATGCTATAAGTGCGGATTCTTAGGGCATTATGCTACCGCCTGTCCGAGCAAACAAGAAGTCGCGCCGCAGCACGCTTCGGGAAACGCGAAAGCGGGAAGACCAAAAGGGGAACGTCTTCCCGCCGCACGAAGAAACTAAAGCCCCCTATGGAAATTGGCTCTATGGATGTGCGTCGCTGTGAGGTTGATCCTCCCGTGGCCATAGATGCCGTGTATTCGCATGGGACTTTCGCGACCAGACTAGATTCAGGCGCTGATGCTTGTTTTATCAGCTTATATCAGTGGCGCAATTTAGTCAGAACCTTGAAACCAGACTTAGTACTTTCGGAAGAAGAAGAGACTCAGTGTATAGTGTTAGGCGATGGACGTTATACCTTCACGAAGGGACGCGCGCGAATAGACTCCCGCTTAGGACAGTTGAAACTAAAGCAGGAATTTCACGTAGTTCCCTCGTTGCCAAACGATTTTATTTTGGGAAAGAATTTCCTTTATAAACATCGGGCTATTCTGGGCTTTGGTACAAAAACATGTCAGATTGACGGAACAACGTTTCCATTCGTGTGAAATCTCCCTGGGTTGAAAACTCCAACCCCTCAGATTATAGAAGACGTTGAAAAAGCTGTTGCGTCACCTACACTGAGTCCTAAACAGAAAGAAGACTTAAAAACTTTATTGTTATAATTTCCAAAACTATTTTCGGAAAAAGCGAGTCGAACGAACTTAGTCTATCACGAGATACATACTACCACCGATGTTCCCGTTAGTCAACGCGCGTATCATGTTAGCGAAGAGAAAAAACGGATAATTGAAGATCATCTTCACTAAATGATCCGCGACGGAATCGTGAAACCATCCGTTAGTCCTTAAGCGTCGCCGGTGGTACTTGTCCACCAGAAGTGCGGAAAGATACGTTTCTGCGTCGACTATCGCGCTTTGAATAAAGTAACCGTGAAGGACCCTTATCCGCTTCCGAGAATAGAGGAACTGTTAAGGAAAATGGGTGCCCCAAAGTTCATTACAGCACTGGACTTCAAGAGCGGCTATTGGCAGATCGATCTCCATCCGCAAGCGAAAGCAAAGACTGCTTTTATCACGCATGCGGGGAAGTACGAGTTCAAAGTACTTCCGTTCGGTCTATGCAATGCGCCGTCGTCGTTTCAACGACTCATCGACGAAGTCTTCAGGGATGGACATCACTTTTCCATCTGTGTCTATCTGGATGACATCGTCATTCCATCCAGTACTTGGGCAGACCATTTGCAAGCCTTGGAATATGTCTTTCACCGACTGTCTGAAGCGGGGCTTACGCTTCAGACCAAGAAATGTCGCTTTGCGCAAAGCGTTGCGACCGTGTTAGGGCATATTGTCAATGAACGAGGGATTCATATTGATCCTTCCAAGACTAGGGCTATAGTAGACTTTCCCGTCCCAAAGAACGTTAAACAAATCCAAATATTTCTGGGCATTGCGAGATGGCACTCACGATTCATCCCGCAGTATTCAAAGATCGTTGCCCCGTTAAATCATCTTAAGAAGAAAGACGTTCCGTTCCAGTGGAGGAAAGAACAGCGGGAAGCGTTCCAGGCCATCAAGGATGCGATCTTTATGGCGCCTCCTTTAGCGGCTTACAACCCCAAGTCGCCGTGTATCCTAACAACGGATGCTAGCGACGCCGGACTTGGAGCTTTCCTGTCGCAAATTCAAGATGACGTCGAGGTACCTATTGCCTATGCCTGTAAGCAACTGACCGACGTCCAGCGAAGATATACCACCACGGAAAAGGAATGTCTTGCCATCTATTGGGGAGTTGGAAAGTTCAGGCCATACTTGGAGAACATACCGTTCACTGTGATCACCGATCACAAAGCTCTCCAGTGGTTATTCACACTGAAAGAACCAAACTCTCTACTTGTTCGTTGGGCGATGTACTTGCAGACGTATTACTTCAAGATCATACACAAGAAGGGAGTTGAGAACAAGGTTGCGGACGCTTTATCAAGAGCGCCTGTCTCGCTATTAGCCATGTTATTGGAAGACATGACTTCACCGTCCTCGTCAGAAGATTCCAGTCCAGCGGAATCCTCGTCAATGACGTCGACCTCGTCCACAACCAGTAGCGGATTAGCTCCACCCGCCAATCACGAATTGTACCACTCTTTCACGCTCGAAGAAGTGCGAGAAGCTCAACAAGATGATCAAGTCACCAATGACATCATAGTCCAGTTATCAGGAGATAATCCTCAACGACATCGGTACTACGAACTGAAGAACAATGTCTTGTATCGAAAGGCCTATGGTAGACAACCAGCGAAAATCTATTTGCCACAGCGGGTCTTACGGGACGCCATCCGCTTATTTCACGACCACCCTCTATCTGGACATCGAGGTCGAGATCGTACCTTCGACAAGGTACGGGCCAGATACTGGTGGCCATCGTTCCGGCAGGACGTTACCCAGTACGTCCGCGGATGTCCTTTGTGTCAGATGCACAAGGCCCGCAATAGAAAACGTCCAGGTCTTAGGCAGCCTACGGCCATTACTGAGCCTTTTGATTTGCTGGGAGTGGACATAATGGGCCTAAGACCAAGAAGCCGTCACCATCACAAATACCTCCTGATATTTACGGACTATGCCACCAAATTTGTAGAACTATACCCGATGCAGAACATCACAGCCAGAGCGTGTGCAAAGAAACTAGTCTCCATGATAGTTCGCTACGGATGCCCGAAAGCCATCGTGAGCGACAACGGGACTCAATTCGTTTCCCAACTATGGAAGGACATTCTCAAGATGTTCAAAGTAAAACCACGATACATCACTCCGTATCATCCTCAGAGTAACATCGTGGAGCGCACAAACAGAGTTCTGGGCGAAATCATTTCGATATTCGTTGGTCGAGATCACCGAAGATGGGACGAGAACTTGCCGTTCATTCAGTTCGCCATCAACTCGACTACACACACCACAACAGGAAGAACTCCGTTCTACCTTAACATGGGTAGGGAACCGAGATTTCCCTGGGACTTAGACGTGAGTATGCCAGTAGCGGACTTTGTTGAGAGGTCCGCATCGCTCTCAGCTTTAGCGAAGCAACTTGCTTTGTCTAAAGAGCTTGCCAAGAAAGCGCAAGCACTCCAGAAACGCTACTACGATCAAAGGCGGGAAGGCATTGAATTTCCCGTTGGTGAGCTTGTCTGGAAGGAGACGCATCCCTTGTCTCAAGCGGCACGCGATGTCGCCGCTAAGTTATGTCCCAAGTTGGATGGTCCCTAAAAGATCGCGAAGAAGCTAGACCGCTTGCGATATCAATTAGAAGATCCAGAAACTGGAGAAAAGAAAGGAATCGAGAATATCGAATAAAGATGTCTGCCAACCGGCCGGAAGCCAGTCATCCTCAACGTCACGGAGTTCATCTTCAAGTTCTACCTCGTCACAGTCCGTACCTATACTTCAGGACGCTGGAGTCAGTACCGGTGAACGAGAACGAAGACAACGACTGCAGAGAGATCAAGAAGCGCAAACCGAATCGTCTGGAGAAGAAACGAGGAGCAATCAAACCTCCTCTTCATTCAATGATGATGATGGATCCTCTTATGTCCCCTCGGAAGAAGTACCAGATCTACCTGAGGAATCTGAGCCAGACGCACTCGCCTTATTCTCAGATCCTCCCGCGGTCTTCCGAGTGAATCGGATGCCGCCAGACCTTTCACCTCCTTCCTCTCCTGATAGGAGCTCGAGGGAGACTTCTCTCCCTCTACCCTCTCCTCTATCTCACCCTGACGATTCTAGTTCTTCCTCTGAATCTGAGGAAGACGATACGGAATTGTCCAACCCTGTTCCCATCAATCCCATGAGGTTTGTAAATCCTTTCCGTAAAGGATGGAAACGTGAGATAGTACTGAGGAAGAATCCTAAGCCTGGAGGTCCGGAAATGGACATTTATTATCACCCTCCTGCAACATATCCGCATAAGACTCTTCGGTCTCGGCCGGACGTAGCCACATATTTGCGCGTGCATAAAATCACCGATGTGACTTCGTGTGATTTTAACTTTTCGCGTCAAGCAATCTCGCGAGAACCATGGAAGACTATTCGGAACGCAACATAACGTTTTGACGCGGCCCATGGATTTCGCCATAGCAGACTGCTGCCGAGGCCAGGAGGCCCTCCTCGCCGCCTGCCCAAAACTCAGCGGATTGGGAGCAAGAGTGCCGCAGCAGACGACTTTTCTTTGGGGGGGAGGATGTAACCGTCCACACCAAGCTTCTCTTCCCAGGGAAAAAACCGCGTCGTCTGCTTTGTTCAATTTTCATTTTTTATACTTATTTTTTGTATAATGCTAAATTGTCCCGAAGTGGCGCCTTAAGCGCCACCGCTGTCAAACTACTAAAAAACATTAGTTCGCGGGGATAAAAGCCCCCGCCTACAATCTGTACAAGGCAGTTGCAGTCTAGTCAGTGTACGCGTCGAGACCTGTTTTGTTTTTCTCTACTCGATAAATAAAATTTAAATAATTGTGCTCTACTCCGTGTCACTTCGCCATGGATTATCTGGTAAATAGTTAGTCATGGACAATAAGTCCTTTAAGCGGGTAACCTGGGAAATTCTTAATTAGCTATTTTAAATTTAATGTCTTTGTGAGCCGTGAAATTAGGCCCCCTTTCCTACATTTTAATTTTACGGTTACAGGCCCGCCGCCGCCGCCGCCAGCGGACCAAGATGGAAAGCGCGGCCTCAGCCGCCAGAAGATCGCCGGAGCAGCGAGACGCGCCAGAATCCGACTCGTCATAATGCAGACGACTTTTTCCGGGGGGGAGGATGTAACGACGACCTCAACATTCCTCCGAAGTCGTCTGCTTCCTCTATTTTCTCAGTTACAATTTTTCTCACAAGTGGCGCCTTAAGCGCCACTAGCTCTTAGTAAAAGGTAAAAAACTAAATGTTGGCGGGGATAAAAACCCCCGCCGCCGCCTGCTAAAGGGCAGTCAATTTTTGTAACAGACGTGTTTATTGTTCTAAATAAATTCAAGTAATTTTTGATATACATCTGCGTTATTCTTCCTGCAACGATGGACTACTTGGTAAATAAAAAGTCATGGTCAATAAGACCTTTAAACGGGTGACCTGGGAATTTCTTAATTGCTAGTTTCTAATTAATTATCTTTATGCGCCGTGAAATTAGGCCCCTTTCCTAGTTTTAAATTTTTTCGGTTACAAAGTTAAGAACTGTGGCCTATTAATTTAATATCCATCATTTAATCAGCATTTAAATGAAACTAAAAAATTCTTTAAAATATTCATAATTTAAAACAAATAAATAAAACAATTCTCAAGAGTAATATAGTAGTGAAACACAAAATAAAATTTGATTATTGATGAACTTAAAATATGCCCTATTAATTTAAAGGTATTAATGGCCGTAATTTAAGCGTTTCGTTTTGTGCGAGGATTTATTTTGTTCCCCTTTAGGTCTTTAATCACGTCGTCTATTTGCTTTGGGACTTCCGTGCGCGTAAAACCAAGCAATGAGTTTTCAATTAATGTCACTGTTCCAAATAAAAGAAGTATACTCTATGTTAAGTACCCAGAATAAAGCAAACCACATAGTTATTGCTCTTATTAAGTCATTCTTTTCTATGAAACATTCTCTGTCAATGAAGTAATAAAACGTATTGCAAATAATTGGATGTCCCCGAAAAGATTCACTGGATCTATTGACAATACATTTTCAAAAACTTACAATTGTTTGTAAATGTACTCCTTATTACCGAGGGGGGGGTACCTGTTAACACTCAAAAAAGATTCGAAAATATACTTTTAAAGCTATGAAAGGTATTTTGTGCTACCGAATTAGGTATTATGTAAAACCCCAAAAGGGTCCGAATTTTACCTTCAAACTTTAAAAGGTACTCCTTATGACCGTAGTGGGTACCTGTTCAATCCCGAAAAGGTTTTAAAATATACTTTCACAGCTCAGCACACTTGGCTGTAGTGCTCCCACTCGTTCCAAGGCTACCCCTATTTTTGAGCTTTGTTTTAATTTTAATCTCAAGAAAATTATTGCTCCTCTAGATACTGGTAATCTGCTGGATTTGTGTTTAACGAATATTAATAATTTGGGTATTGATGGCCTTGATTATCCTCTGGTAACCATCGACGCCTATCATCCCCCATTTTTGCTAGCCTTATCGGCTGTAACTTGCGCACCACGTCCACCACCTGACTCTACTTGCGTTTACCTAAAAGGAGATTATAAGGATGTTGATTGGGCTATATTCCGAGAATCGCGTGATGTTGATTATTGCGTAGCTTTTCTTACGGATCACGTTAGGGCTGCAATGGACTAGGCTATTCCTCGTAAGGTTCGTCGCAGCTTTCCTGGATTTCCATTATGGTATTCTCAGGATCTCCACACTGCCGTATCATAAAAAGTATGTCTTTCGGAAGAAGAAACGTACGGGGGCTTTAGCTGATATTATTGAATTTAGACGCCTTCGCGCGGTTGTTAAAAGGTTAATTGTACGCGATAAAACAGCTTTTGTTGCCAGTGTTTGTTAGGATGCTTCTTCTCACCCTAAAAGGTTCAGGAACGTTATGGTTTCTGATCCTAAGCTTTTGACTGGCAGCTTTGCTGAACATTTTTCTCGTGTCTCCGTTGACAATACAAACCCTGTTGAGAGCTTTCATTTTGAAGCTCCTACATGTGTCAATACGCCCTATTTCTCTCAAGTTGTTTCAAGCTCAGACATCCATAATGCCATTACTAGGCTTCCTAATAAGTTCTTGACGGGAGTTGATGGCATCCCAGCCTTTATTTTAAAGGGCTGGGAGGCCATTCTTTTACTATTGTCGGAACTAATCTTGCTGCTTTTATGCACTACGTAGTGCCGGTTGTCGAGACTCGTGGTCAAGTAGATGTCATTTACTTGGACCTAGCAAAGGCATTTGACCGAGTTTCTCGTAAATTTTTAAGAGACAAACTTTGCGTTATGGGCGTTAACAACATATTGCTTGAATGGATTATTGATTACCTGAAGGAACGTATTGGTGTCCTCAAATTTAATGGGTCGCTCACCTCGGTCGAGTACAATCTTTATTGTGGCGTTTCGCAAGATTCTTCTTTTGGACCGGAGCTTCCGGAATGAACTAGGCCCATGCATGTCAAATTTTATGTGGGGAAATATCCAGTTTGTTAAGAAAATATTTTCACCATATATGTGTACGAGATGGCGCTCATATTACCGTTGTGACAGGGGTCTTCCTTAAATTATCGTTGATATTTTAGGGGTCAGTCATAAAATTTTATGACAGAGAAAAGTTCCATCCTAAAATGTTTTTGGGTCTCTTCACTTTTTATTGAATCATTTGGTTAGATTAGATTGTATGAAATCATGATTCTTTAAGTAAAATTAGATGTTAAATTATTTCAATTGAAATAATTCAGTAAGAGTAATAAAAACGTATACTTACAATCCGCGACCTTGGCCCAAATACTTAAGCAGTCGACAGGGTCACGGGGTTGAACTTTGTTTATTTTACGGTAATATGAGCGCCCCAAGCGTAGAACCACGGCGAACTAAATTGGTTAAAAAAATATTCTCGCTTCGCGACACGCATGGGCCTAGTTCATTTCGGAGGCTCCGTTAGGACCTTTGCTCTTCAAAATCTATATTTAAGAGCTACATTCTAGCTTACTGTAATTTGCTGATGACAACAAATTATGCAAAATTATTAATTCGGACCTTGATCGCTCACTTTTGCAGGAGGACATAAACACAGTCTCCGCTTGTTGTTTAAAAAACTATATTCAATTAACCCTACCAAGTCTATTCACGTAAGTTTACTATGCGAGTATGTCTAATGTTGATAAACTCTTACTTAATTGACTCTAAGCACATCCACACAGCAACTGAGACCAAAGATTTAGGTATTATTTTCGACGCTAAATTACATTTTTCTATTCACGTCACCAAGACTGCTAGCATATGTCGTCGTTCCTTAGCCGTCACCGTCAGCAACGTCATCAAAACATAGTTTAAGAGAGCCAATAAGATAATTTAAACTTTTCGTTAAATGTTGGAGGGAGGGGCTCTTTACTGGGCTATAAGTCGGACTGAAGCTAATACTAACCGTTCTCCATTCCTACTTCTAAAATTATCTCTATCCCTGGTGTTATAAATAATAAGCAGACCGTAGTTAAAAACATCCCTCTGAGGGGATCTGTTAAGTACTTTTCTTCTTCTAAGGTACCCTTATATACAACCTTAAGCGCTGAAACTCTAAAAGGTTTCATTATATACCTTATATTTCCATAATACCTTTTTGGAAATCATTTAATACCCGCACTGTGAGAGAACTGATTAAATATGTTCATGGGAACTAAATATATAGTGGAGGTACTTTGAAGTACGTCTTCAAAATACCTTTTGTTTTTAGACAGGTTACATATCATAGAAATAATTGTGTAGCCATTTTCTTCACGCATCTATATAGGCTGACTTTGTGTGAAGAGGCTAGACTAATCATTATGCTGCTTATGCATGACGAATTTCATCTCTCTACACCTTGCACTTTGCCCACGCCTAGGAACTCGCGCTGGTGCCAATCAATAAAATGACAAAAAGACATACAGAATTATTAGGCGTTACGGGGTACTTAATCTTGGCCCACAAAACCCGTATAGAAATTAAATTGGGAGATATGGGGGCTAAATAATGTACGTGTTCCTATTCCACGAGTTGCGAAAACAAGGTTTTTTATTACTTTGACAGTAACGAAGGAACCATTAACCCCTCTGCTGCATTTTATTAAAGGAAAGTTCAGCTAACATAACATTGTACTTAAAAAGAACGGCCTTTTTCTAAATATCAATGGCAAAATATTTAACATAAGTAAATGGTCTCTTATTTCATAATAATTAGCATTAAATTAGTCTTATAAATGAGGATACTGCGTTGGCATTGGTTTAGTGGCGTATGCTTAATCGAACCTATTACCTCGAAGGGTATTGGTTTAATTGTCACAGGCTAAGAGGTGTATGGGTAAGATAGCCCTCTCGATCACGCGCGTAAGATGCATAATGTTATGTTACCTGAACTTTTCTTTAAAACATTAAAATATTGGAATAATTGCAATTTAAGTAATGCTCTCCAGAACAACAAATTATGGATATTTCTATTGAATACTTATAGAAGCTTATAGTTCTCTGGTGTTACAGTATACAACTTAAACATTTAAGGAAATCTTTATAGGGTTCTGATCAGGAATAAAACATTTTGTAAAACACCGGAGAAGACATTAAAGTTTTGATCAATTAACAGTATAAGTGACCACTACTTATGTTCAATGCAACATGCTCTGCAACTCGTAACTAATAACCACTGAAGATAAAATCATGGATTTCAGATTCTCGTTCTTAACTGTAAGACCTTAAATATGTTTACTAACCAAGGGGTCAATTAACTGAATTTCAATAATTTTTTGGCTTAGAGTAACTATAAGTTCATTCCGTTAATGTGGAAAGGAGATATGATAGTGAACTTTCGGTTAATGAACATTTTCCGATTTCATTACATTATATGTAACTTGCGAAACGTAACGTAAGTCAAGTTTTATATTGAAGCTATTAAATATTTTTTTGATGAGTAAAATGTCTGTTTTTGATCAGAGGTAAACAGTGTTTCATCAATTTCCCATAATTTAAAAACAATAATCCTAGTTTTGTAATATTCCTTTATATTCTGTCATCAAAATGAGAAACATATTTTTCGAGGGAAAGAAGATTTGGTGAAATTAATATCCATTTCTATAACTGTTTATCATTTAAATAGGCTGAAATGGGTATTTAACGAAAAGATTCAACGTAATAAAAGCAATTTTCAATTTGAGTTACAATATTGGGACTATGCCATAAAACATGGGGTATGAATACTGAACGTTGCTTATTTAAATTCAACCCGAGATAAAATACAAAATACTTTCACAATTCATTTCTGTAACGTAATTCATGTTTAATAGTTTACAGACGTTGTCGCTCTAACCTATAATCCAAGCCCTTACGGATTGGAGCATTATCACTTGTCACCAGCTGTGCAAACTCAGTCCAATTGTATCTTAACGTGTGTCAAAGATAAAGGAAATCAAGCTGAAAGTCGTCTGTCGATAAAAGGCTTCAATGAAACTATCTGGTTGACGATGTTATTCTGTTTGGTCCTAATGGCGCTAGCAACATCCTTTCTCAAATACATCAAATCAACTAGGACGCAATCTCCACTCCACCTCATTTATGATACAGTTTGGAAATACGTCTCCGGTCTCCTCGAAAACTGTTAAGTTCATACGCATTTGTTTTTGTTGGAAAATTACATAAATGTTATCGTTTGCGCCGAATAATTTTTGGATTGGAAAATGTTTAACGACTTTGTTTTTGTAAATGTGATTTCCAATTCCGACTCAGATTGTGATGATTCTGTTGATGGAACTGCGGCGAGAATTCTGTTGCTGGGCTGGTTACTTGGCGCAATGTTTTTTGTCAAATGTTATTCGGGATTATTGAGCGGCGAACTATTAATTTCCCAGGATTTACACATCGACAGTATCGACGATCTCTTAGGACAAACTCGAATAACACCAATGATGTTACAAGACTCAGTTATTGATCGGATAATAAAATATGGGGTAATATTATGACAGAAATAGCTGTAATTTTAGAATTATAACAGTAAAGGGAAAAAATTACGCGCTCGAAATTAGGGATAAGTTGATACTTAAAATATCAAAGACCGACAGTAAACAACTTGATAATTAACTAGAGTAGTAATTTCCGTTTAAGTTTTCTTAATGGCTTCGTTTGATCCAAATTAAAAACGGCAAAAACGACAACGTTCAAACTTTCTGAATACATACAACCAAAAATATCTGTTAGAACTAGCTTTTCTCTAGAGAATAACATACGTTTTTAATCTTTGTGAGCATTATTAATATAGAAAAACGGCAATGAGGAGTATTCTCGTCTTCAGAAGCGTATCCGAGCGGATAGTCGATACTTGAACAGATTTATTGGATTAAGCCGTATCCCCATAGACCTTTTTGTCAGGGGCGCAGGTGCATTTTTTTACGAGAGGGATCTTTCGCCATCCTTTCTGTTTGCATTGCGAAGTAGACTCAAAGAATATGATAATAAGTATTACTTTGGGAAAAAAAATTACGAGGCTGTTTCTGCACACTACAAATTCAACAAGAGACTGCCAAAAAGCATTCTAAACCAACTTGATTATTTGTAAGATACTAAAAAACCCAAGTATTGAATGATCATCATTTATTGTAGCAGTTACGCCTCTTATTTGCACAGGTGTTTGCGATTTGTGGAGACGCGACAAGCTACACCTAATGAACGAATGTACACCATGAAAACCGCAAAGTACATGTTGCCTGAGTCATCGCAGATTGAAGACTTTTCGCCCTTGTCAGTAGACTTTCTGTTACGAGCCTTCATCGTCTACTTAAGCGGCATTTCGATTGCAACAGTTGTCGCCATTTGCGAAGCCTCGACCACTATATTATATTTATTACGCTAAGAGATCTGACTCTCTTTCACGTTACACGAAAGTGTTTCAAGAAAATAACCCGTAAATAACCTCGTAGGAAATGATTAAAAGGATAATCATTTCATATTCACAGAACATTTAAGTTCATTTAAGTGTAAAAATATTTAACATTAAAGATATAAAGCCATTCTATTTGAACATATATAATTTTGTATTCCATTGCATTAAGTAATGAAATAAATAAATTGGCTCCAGTCTCCTTGCTCTAGTGCCACAATTTCCTATCCAATCAATGGTTTATGGATCCACGCCACAACGTTGCTGCCTCCATGTTTATCGACTACCATATGTTAAACAACATGGTGTCAAAATGCAGTAATTAGGTGATACAACCTAAATTTTCGGCTTCAGTACTTCGTTCAACATTTCTTAGTTAGGGGTGCTTTGAGTTATTATTCGATAAGGATTGGTTTCAGATTTAAGTTACATACTCCGTTTCTACAGGGCGCATCCTAAACGTCATGTGATTTCGAAATACACGAGGAAGAACGTCCTTTTAATATAAGAGGAGGAGCAAAAATGCATTTTACTAAATAGGATTGCAAAAACAAGGTTCTTAGTGGCATTTTCCAAGTGACGAAGAAACCATTATCCACTTTGTAGCATTTTCTTCAACTGGTATTTGTCATTATTGATGGGCGAATTTTAATTTCGAAAGATAAATACACCGACAGTATCGACGATGTCCTACGGCAGCCTCACATGAAACCAATAAGAATAATAATGTATTCATTGTTTGACATTAGTCTAGGATCGATAGTAACATTATTGATATTAATATTTAAATAGCAGCTATTGACTTCGTTCTAATAAAGTGAGAATATTGCATAGTTATGTTACTAGCTTAAATAGATCATTTGAATGTTGCACTAGAAAATTTCAGGAATATTCCAATCAACTATACCGTATATTCAATGATACGATGGCTTTTTAACCCAATGATTGATTTTTCCGAGGCTAGTGTGCATTTTTTTACGGAAGTGAAAATTTCCCATTCTTTCTGTATTTGTTGAAACACGAACGCAAGGATAATAAATATTACATCAAGAAAATAATTACGAAGCTGCTGCTATACACTACAAATTCAACAAGAGACCTCCGAGAAGTGTTCTCGACCAAATTGGCTATTTGAAAGATTCTAAAAAGACCATTTACGATAGCAGTTGAGCCTCGTATTTGTACAAGTGTTTTCGATTTGTGGAGACGCGACAAGATCCACCTAAGGCACGGATATACACTATGAAAGGAAGTAATTGATTATTGATGTTTGATTTATCCCCACAAGAAAACCGCTTCTCAGCTTTATGCAAATTGCCTTATGTCAAATTAGAAATATATTTTAATACCAAGAAGAGATGTGTAATCTTATCTCTTCACGCTGAAAACACCGGTTCTCGTCCGATCACCGAAGTTAAGCAGCGTCTAGCGCGGTCAGCAATGGGGGGAGGGAGACCGCTTAGGATTACTTTGTCTTATGGCACTTTCACTTTTTACCTCTCCGAGTGACGTATGTCACGGAGAGGTTCTAATTTCGACGTGTCTGTCTGTGTGGGTGTGTAGTTTTAGTGTGTTCATGTGTGTTGTATTGTAGTTTTAGTGTATTATAGTGTGTTTTGTTGTAATTTAAGTGAGTTCTTTGGAAATTTTAGTGTATTTTAGAGTGTTTTATTGCAGTTCTAATGAATTTTAGTGTGTTTATGTGTGTTTTATGGTTTAATTTTTATAAACATCTCGTAGCTTAAATATATAGTCTTAAGATAAACATAAATAGGAATATACATTTTCCACATACGGTACATAAATTGTGTTTAAGCATTAAAATGTCTGTGTAATCTTGCTACATAAATAGCGACTTTGTATTAGATTAAAATTCCGGGTTAAACAAATAATCGCGAAATACCAAAATAAAAGGAAGGTCAATTTCAACATGGTTGCGAGATGCGGTCAAATGGGTTAACTCTATATGTTGTCATTTGTATGGACCATTTCCCAATTCGGTAAATAAGCTTAAAGTTCAATTTCAGATGAATGAGTATCTCTGCCTCAGTATAAATAGCTGACATTCTAAAACATTTAATGTCTGATGAAGCGAAAATGATTGGAATAATTGTGGTAGTAGTTTTAAGTAATCTATGCGGTTGGATTTTCTTTTCAGAGCGCCCACCCCATCAACGGCTACGTTATTAATATAAAGCCTATGCACGGCGCCTTAAGCTCGGGGACAAAGAGCTGTCTTGAGCCCCTTGTTTTTACGCATCTATAATCATAGATGGCGCTTTTCATTAGCGCCCACAATTTAAAAAAAGCCGGGAAACTGGGTTTTTATATGAAAGTTATTTATACCAAGACGTTTCTAATTATAAGCAGTTTTTAATTAAAAAAATTGGACGGAAATGTTTATTTTTCCAAATTATCACATTACAAAGGACTATTGCTACTGTATCACAAGTAGTACAGGGTAGATATGAATTTGAAAGGAGCTAAATATGACCAAGCTGAAAATTTCATAATCAAAAGAACTTATAGTCCTAATTAACGTCCCAAAAGTCCCCAAGCCTCCGGTGCCGGCTTTCGCCGCCATACTGGAAAATAGCCGCCATACCGGATGTTTCCATATCTCGAGATCTAATAGACCGATTTGCATGAAGTTTGCTTCAAACGATGTCTTATGAGGAGTATAATGCAGCCAATTCTAATTTGTAGCCCTTAATTTAATATTTCGGAAGTATTCACGTTTTTCATGGGAAATATTTTTTTAGAATCTTGCCTTCCATAATTATTAAATGTTAACTGCATTTTTAATTTTTTTTGATGAATATTTACATTATTTTTGACTCAGTGAACTACAATTTCCATTTTAACGTGTATACCCGTTTTAGTTGTAAAATTTCTAATCATAACAAATGTTTGAACTACGCAATTGAAAGCAAATTTCTCATAACGATTAATGTTCATTTCAAACTGCAATACATATAATAATTTCTAGTTTCTGGCCCTTTGTGGGTTTGAAAAAGTGTCGCGGATTGTGTATAAATGCAGTTTTTTAAGGACTGCGAAGCAAAACTCGATTTTGTATACTATCTGTCTCTTTTTGGGGAGAAACATTATTTGGGAATTAATTAGTTCTGGAATAGTCAAACTCAATCGTCCAATTTTTTTAAGACTAAGTATATAGTATTTCACTAAATCGTAACTTACATTTGGAAATTGGAATATTCGGATAATACAATGCACTGTATAAAAACACACTATGCTAAATATTCGTTGAAACTATGGGAAAATTATAACTATTTCTGTGTGATCTTTTAACCATAGACAATAAACACAAGGATCGGAAGGTATGCCTTCCGTAGTGCATCTCTCTTCGCCGCGCTTGTGCGGGGGGAGCCGCACGCCAAACGTCTGCAGTTGACTTCCGCTTATGCGCAAACGAGGTCTGCCTGCTCGTTTTTCGCGCCGCCCCGTGGCACCCGTGTGACCCCTTAATCTAAACCGAGGCTTAGGATGTTTTTCAATAATTATGGAAATACTAAAGTATCAATTAACCTGACCTTTAAGGGTTATCCTTCTTTTGTTTCTAGTAAGTAGTTTATAGTCAGTGCCAAGATATGCTCATATGGGTATCCGGTAAAAAAAGCCATAACCAAGAAATCCACGGAAAAAAAATCTAAAAAAAAAATCCAGCGGAAAAAAAATCCATTGGTAAAAAAAACTACGCCAAAAAAATCTCAAATGAAATTTCCATTAAATAGCAAGCTATTCGATGTTCTCATTGTCAGTTTGTCATGGAGATTATTAAATCAAACAAGGGCAAGGAAAAAATTTGTTTTGAAGGGAATATGTACGTTCTTCAGGTTCGCGGGCGCACCCAAATACGTTGGCGTTGTGCTAAAGCCAGTTCCTTAAAGTGCAAGACGATTATGAAGACTACTTTGGACGTCAAGGAACCCAAAGTAATTCACTGTCACAATCACCCATCGGATAGGAAAGCTGTGGAGGTTGCCAAATGCTTAGGAAAGGTGAAAGAAAAAGCAAAGGCATCTCGTATAAAACCGTCGGAGTTATTTGCGGAAGCCGTCTCACAACTGGATGATGAAACTAAAGCCGTAATGCCACCTGAAAACACTGTTAAAAGGAACATCAGAAACCAAAGAACATCAAACCATCCAAATAATCCAAGCTCTATCAGAGACTTGAAGATCGAAGGTATCTGGTGCACTACCGGGGAGCCGAAACGTGAAAGATTTTTGCTAAGCGATAATGGTCAAGATGCGGATGAACGAATCTTAATTTTTGCCACGGATGACGGTCTTCGCAATCTTTGTAGTGCTTCTGCATGGTTTATGGACGGAAATTTTTCTTTGGCTCCGAAGCAGTTTTTACAAATGTATATTATTCGAGTTCAAGTGAACAAAGTTTTTACAACAGTGGTTTACTGTTTGCTGGAAAGTAAATCAGAACGAACTTATAAAGAATTGTTTGTCACCCTTCTCGACGAATGTGCCGCGAAAGACTTATGCCCTAATCCAATCTTCATAAACGTAGATTTCGAAAAAGCAGTTATACAAGCGGCAAAATCTGTTCTAGGCGAAGATATTGAGGTTCGCGGCTGCTTCTACCATTTAACACAAAGCACTCATAGGAAGATTCAATCACTCTGGCTAGAAACGACCTACAGACGTGACGAGGAATTTAGCCATTTCGTTGGTAAGCTTGATGCTCTTGCATTTTTACCAGTATTGGACGTCTCAAAGGGCATGGATTACCTAAAGTCTGTTATGCCAGAAGAAGCAACCGATCTTCTCACGTATTTTGATTCTACTTATGTCAATGGATCGTTTCGAAGAATAGGTAATAAAGACTCTGCTGCGACTTTTAAACTTCGAAAAATTAAACCAATGTTTCCACCAAACCTTTGGAACGTCCACGAAACCACTTTAAATGACGCCGACAGGACTAACAACGAATGCGAGGGTTGGAACCATCGATTTTCAAATTTAGTTTGCCAGAAACATCCCGTCATTTGGACCCTTATAGAGAAGATGCGATTAGAACTCTCCTCCGACGAAACCAAGTTGGCCCAACGTGTGTTGGGGAATTTACCACCGAAGAAGAAACGAAAATATTCGGATTTACAAGCAAAGCTGAAACTACTGTGTGAAGAATATGTTAGTGGAACGCGAGACATTCCCAATTTTTTAAAAGCGATTTCGCATAATATTAGGTTTCGATAAAATAGTATGGAACAATAAAAAATTTGGATTTTTTTTCCCTTACTTTTTTAGTTTCTGGATTTTATTTCTTTGGATTTTTTTACCATGGACTTTTCAGGGCTAGATTTTATTTCTTTGGATTTTTTTACCTAGATTCGCTCATATGATACTATAAGATGATAACCGATAGGCCTAATGTTTATATAAAAACTTTAAAGAATGCACGTGGGAAAATTTGTTTTTCCACAAGTGCATTATTTAACCATGATTCTACGCTGTGCGCATGCGCTGGTTTCCGGAAGTAGAACCTACCCAGTTTGTACAAAGCGCGGCAAGCTCTGCCCGACCTTCTGATCCTGTGTTTATTATCTATGATTTAACCTTAGGCTTAGAAATAGAAAAAATAGGCCCAAATAGTTTTAAAAAATCACGTGAACTTAATTAGAGAATCAAAATGATAAAATTAAGCGCGAGATTTGAATTGAAACTTGTAATGGCCCGTATGGGGGTGACAGCCCAAGCCCGGGACATTATGAAAAAGTTTAAATGAAGAGGCAAAAATAATATGGAAAAATACGTTTAATCAATATAAACCAAAAACGGAGAAAGGAGAGCGCGACTACATGGATCGGCATCCAAGAGCGAACTCTCTCCCCAATACAAAATAAGAAAAAATAAAACTCGCAATATAGGCTTATAACAACATAGGGGATACATCGAGCGAAGGTCAGTAGAAGAGCGAAGAGGTTTCTATCGAAAAGGGGCTTTTAGCATGGTAATAAAAGTTTACAACGGGATGAAAAACAAAAGGGGCACTGACACGAAAGAAAAGGGTCTGTGGCACGGTTCTGATCGTTACATCCCCCTCCACTAAGCTCTATGAACGACAATAAAAACAACAAAGCAACCCTGGATCTAATATTTAGACCTGATAACTAAAATGGCTAAGAAAAATATGAGACAGATCATACTGGCAAATAATCTGAATGCATAATGGCTTGTGTTAGAGCTCTAGACCTTATCTATTCTAGTGGACTTAAACAAATAACCTAAATCATTCCCAAACATGGGCTGCCCTGGCAAATGATTAAGGTGGGGCATCGGCATGTGTCTAGCACTGGTATCTCTTCTACCCTAGTGAACTAGTCAATCTCTAAACAAGAAAACAATATAGAAGGAGGGAAAAATAGTTGAATACAAGATATATCAGAACAAAAACAAAAATACACTAAAAATGTACACACACACAGGAGGTACTTCAAAACAAAACAACTGGAATTATTATATACATATATACATTAGATATTTTTCGGAAAGGAGTGCAAGTTTATTAAAACCGAACGCCAGCAAGTTTGGCATAGTCAATGCGGGTTTTGGGTCGTAAGACGCACGTGGCCTGCTGGTTTGCTGGACTGGTGGGTTTACCAGCTTGCTTGCTGTCCAATGTGGACGTTTCCAGCCTCTTGGTATATAACTTCAAGTTATACACGTGCTGAGTACCAGCGGGTTTACCATTTCCGTCTTCCAAACGAAATGCAAGGTCACCCGCGGTGTCCACAACTTTGTACGGCCCCAAATAAAGAACCGCCAGCTTGGCTGTGATACCATCGTCTTTCGATGATTGAGGATGTGCCTGAACCAGGACCAAATCCCCAACTTTTATGTCAACCGCTCGGCGGCGGCGATCATAGTTACGTTTTTGACGTTTTTGTGCGCGCGCGATATTTTATCGGACCCTCTTTTCCATTTCCTGCATTGTCTCCTCTATTTTATCGACATATTCTTGCATAGCAAGTGGTCTAGCGGGCAGCTGCGCGAGCTTGTTATCCACTGGTAGGCGTAAATGATTCCCGAACATAAGTTTTGCTGGTGGATAGCCGGTTGTAGAGTTTACAGCAGAATTCAACGCGAGCACAGCTTGCGGCAAACGAACGGCCCATTGTCGGTGCGCGTCATGCGCGTAGATGCGAAGGATTTGTTTCAGAGATCTGTTGTATCTCTCGACCATATTGCTTTGAGGGTGGTAGACTGAGGTTGTATGGTGCGCGATACCGCTTGCTTCGCACATGCCCGTAAACACGCGTGAAGTAAACTGACTACCGTTGTCAGAAATGATGATTCGCGGAACACCGTACCGGCACATGTGCTCAAAGCTGAGTTTACGTACAGCGGTGGCAGTGGCGCGACGTAGCGGATACGCTTCAAGCCATTTAGTAAACGTGTCGACGATTACTAAGATAAAAACGAATTGTTTCGCGCTATTTGGTAATGGTCCGACTAAGTCTATGCTGTAGACTTCTCCTGGAGCGGTTGGCTCGATAGGCTGTAAAAAGCCGGCGGGCTTCTCGTGTCGCGGTTTACTTTTTTGACAAATATCGCAAGATAAAACGAACGTTTTCACGTCGCGAACCATTCCATCCCAATAACAACGCTGTCGCGCACGATAAATGGTTTTCGCGACACCGAGATGACCCACGGACGGATCGTCATGAAGCAATCCAAGAACAGTTTCGCGTAACGAGAGAGGGATACACGGTACCCATGTTGGTTCCGTGTTAATTGTATTCTCCGCGTGATAGAGGATTGAATCGCATAGCAGATAAAATGCGGCTCTTTTACGAATCGAGCGGGCTAACGGTCCGGCGTCTGGTAGTGTACCGTGATTCAAGAAGTCTGTAATGCGACGTATACGATCGTCGTCTTTTTGGTGTTCACGTAAAATTTCCGGTGTCAGGGCTGGTAAGGTGTCGAATTCTTTCTTTTCTTCTTCTTGAACCGCAAGAAGTGTCAAACGAGTTACTGCATGTGCTGTTTCTGGGACGAATATCTTCTCATCGTCTACATCAAAGGGGGCGGCACCCTTTCCCGCATCACTGTATTCCGCTCTGGAAATAGCGTCAGGGACGATGTTGTTTTTCCCAGCGACATGCTCAACAACAAAACTGAATTCTTGAAGAAGTAAAGCCCACCTTACGAGTCGGCTATTTACGTCTCTCATCCTATGCATCCACATTAAGGCTTTATTATCGGTTCGGAGAGTGAACGTTTTTCCATCCAAATAATTCCGAAACTTCGTTACTGCTATGACTACAGCCAATAGCTCTCTCTCTGTCGCGTGATATCGTTGTTCGGTGGGTTTCAGAGTATAACTTGTGAACGCGACGACTCGTTCTTTTCCGTTCTCGTCTTTTTGCAATAAAACAGCCCCGATCCCGGTTTGCGAGGCATCGGTTTGTAAAATGTATGGCTTTGTTACGTCCGGGAAAGCTAATACGGCGCTCTTAATGAGTTCTTGTTTAAGGCGCTCAAAAGCATCCGCTTCGCTTTTTTCCCATCTCCATGGAACGTTTTTCTTTAAAAGCCGAAAGAGGGGTCTTGCTATATCCGACATGTTGGCTATATACGAGCGATAAAAGTTAACCAACCCCAAAAATGATCTTATGGCGGTTTGAGTCAAGGGCGCCGGAAAGTTTCTAATGGCATTGACCTTTTCAGGATCAGTTTGAATTCCTTCTGCCGATACTACAAATCCCAAAAAGTAGATCTGCTCTTGAAAGAAACTGCATTTTTTTAAATTGCAGGTTAAGTTTGCTTTTCTTAGTGTTCCGAGAATTGTTTCGAGGTGTTGTAAATGTTCCTCGACCGTGGAGCTAAAAATGAGAATATCATCTAAATAGACGCACGCGAAGTCGCGGCAATTTGCCAACACTTTATTCATTAGTCGCTGAAAAGTCATGGGAGCTGTTTTTAACCCGAATGGCATCCTTTTGAAACGAAATTGCCCTTCTGCAGTAACAAAGGCGCACTTGTCTCGAGAGTTTTCATCCAGGTCTACCTGCCAATAGCCTGACCTTAAGTCAATCCGACTTAAGTACTTTGCACCATTCAGGCAGTCAAATATATCTGGGATGGATGGCATGGGGTATGCGTCGTCAGATGAAATGGCGTTTAGCTGCCGATAATCGACACAAAGTCGGAACGTTCCTTCCTTTTTCGTCACAAGGACGACCGGCGAGGCCCAAGGCGAACTACAGGGTTCTATTATGTCTGCTTCCAACATATCCTGCATTTGTCGCCTGATTTCAGCTCGTTTTGATGGCGAGTAAGGATAGGGCCGACATTTTATAGGTCTGGCGTCTCCTGTAGATACCTTGTGTTTAATCTCAGTGACATGGCCTAGCCTTCCGGACGAAACCACATCTTTAAAGGTCTCTAAAACCTTTTTAAGTTGCGGCTGGCTTTTCTCAATAGCCTGTTTCATCTTACCAGGTGGTACATTGTTAGTTATTGGGCTTTGATCTTTGGGCTCAAACGAGTGTAGGGGCCACCTACAATTTAGATTCGACTCAAAAGCGTAAACATTGCTATTTGGCAAGACAACAAATCCAAAGCCTTTTATAAAATCTTGACCCAAAAGAACCGGTGTATTAAAATTCCGAAGAACGGCAAAATCAATGTATTTGGAAACTCCCTGTATACAAAGCTCCATGGCACAGGTACCCAGTGGTACAACTTCAGGACCAATCGCTGGAGTCATACTATTTTTACGCCATGGAGTGACGTCATTAACGGTTTTCCCAAAGCTGGCTAACTCGGTTTCAGATATAGCTGAGTATGTGGCACCGGAATCGATAAAGGCAATCTTTTCGATGCTGTTTATTAATACCGAAACATGCTGACAATCTTTCCCATAAATTTCGGACAGTCTCTTTAGGCTTACTTTTTCTGGACAATCAACTCGCTTATGACCGATTTTCTGGCACGAGAAACATTTCTGTTCCTTGGCCAATTGTTTTTCGAGGGTCGACAGGCGCGAGGTGCGCGATTCCGCGTTTTCATTTCGGTTTTCCAGCGGTTTTGGCTCCGTCTTAGCTTTAGTGTCATTTCGCGAACCGTATAAAGCTGCGGCTTTGTCTAAATCCATGGTTACTACACGTCCGACACGTAAGAGTTCTTGGATTGTCTTTTTCCCGTCCGGTACGTTTCGTAACTCGCGGCTATATTCTGGTAAGGCACCGTTTACAACCGTTTCGAATATAGTCGCTTCTGTGGTCGATGGATCATGCTGCTCATGCGCATCTTGAATATCCCAGACAAACTTATCAAAAGATTCTCCTACCTTTTGCTCTCTACTCAGAGCAACCTTTAGTAGTTCCAATGACGTTTTCTGGCGAAACTCGCATAAAAAGTCCGTCGAAAAGTCGGACCACTCAGTAAATGAAGAGCGGCGATTATCGAACCATCTGGATGGGTTGCCTTTCAAGGTGTGGACAATAAGATCGAGCCACTGAGACGTAGGTGTACCGCTCGCGGTTAGAATTTTTGTTGCGTCTCGTAAGAAACGGAACGCGTTTTCCGATTTAGCGCCGCGGAAACTTGTTGTGGCTAGCCAATTAGAACAAATCCGGGAGCCCATCTTGTTCGCTATAGTCGGCGCGATTGCAAAACTAGCGACATTTTGGCTTCCGGAGGTGGGCATACTAGGTAACGAAGTTCTCATACCTGGCTGCTGTTGAACGGATAGGACTTGCCTTGTAGCGGCTGCATTGTCCAGGCTGTCAAGCCGGGCTTCTATTTGCTTGAAACGTTGGTCAAGATCCTGTGTTAGCTGGATTCGATCTTGAGATTGTTTAATGAATTCGGTTTGAAAGTCTGAGTGCAAGATGTTGAAACGGTCGTTAATTTGCGTGGTTAGAGTAGTTAAGGTGGTCATTAATGTCTGCAGGGTGTTCTGTGGTAGTTGAGGTTGAGATTGTTGTTGGTTATGCTGAGGTGGCTGTAGTGACACTGACTGTGCCTGTTGAGGTTGATTTGACGGTGGTTTGGGAGTACTTGTGTGTACTGGGCGGTTTGTAAATGACGCGGCAAGACGACTGCGGTTTAAGTTTTGCCCCGTAATGGGCGACGCGGGTTTCACTGTAGTTATAGTTTTCGACGTGGTTGTATTGTCTGTCGTTTGAACGACACTTAGGTTCTCCATAGAACGCGAACGTACTTTAACAGTTTTACTTACTGTATTAATTACTAACACTGGTAGAGGATGTCTGGGCTTAGCAGTTCCAGATTCCGACACGGCAGTGTTCGCGGTGTCGACGGCCGCGAACACATCGCCCCCACCACGAGACGAAGCGGAGCGAAAAGACGCGGACATGACAACAAGGCTAAGAAAAGCACGGCAAAAAAAATCACGGCAAGGGCAAAAAACACGTTGGGCGCCAATGTAATGGCCCGTATGGGGGTGACAGTCCAAGCCCGGGACATTATGAAAAAGTTTAAATGAAGAGGCAAAAATAATATGGAAAAATACGTTTAATCAATATAAACCAAAAACGGAGAAAGGAGAGCGCGACTACATGGATCGGCATCCAAGAGCGAACTCTCTCCCCAATACAAAATAAGAAACAATAAAACTCGCAATATAGGCTTATAACAACATAGGGGATACATCGAGCGAAGGTCAGTAGAAGAGCGAAGAGGTTTCTATCGAAAAGGGGCTTTTAGCATGGTAATAAAAGTTTACAACGGGATGAAAAACAAAAGGGGCACTGACACGAAAGAAAAGGGTCTGTGGCACGGTTCTGATCGTTACAAACTTTTATTGAAATGCAGCGCGTGCTGGCGCGTGAGCTAGCGCGTGGTTTAAAAATATTTTTTTTGAAACCTATACAAAAAGGCCAAGTTAACCTTATACTACGAGAAATAAGATACTATACCTTTTCAGCCTTTGCTAGTGCTGTAAAGTTAGGCTGTGAAAAAAGTGTACTCCCTTGGTCGCGAAACCTTGGGTCTAACTCGCAAAAGTTTTTCCACCTCATAATGTTAAGCTCCATAGAGTTTAACATTACGATTTCGGATTGAGTATAAATAGAAAATCCCTGACGGGATTTTCTTAATAACGATGATTTTAGGAAAAATTAAAATACGATTAACATTTAAGAATTTTGGAAAGCCAAATATTTTTGAAATTTTTTCCCATGATAAGCGTGAACACCTCTGTAATAATAATGTAAGGGCTACAAAATTGGATCCGTTTGGATTGTAATCGTCATAAGACATCGTTTAAAACAAACTTCATGTAAATCGGTCTATTATATCTCGAGATATAAAAACATCCGGTATGGCAGCCATTTTCCAATATGGCAGCGAAAGCCGGCACCGGAGACTTGCGGACTTTTGGGACGTTAATAAGAACCATAAGCTCTTTGGATTCAGAAATTTTCAGCTTGGTCATATTTACATCCTTTCTTTGGCCAAAAAATGCGTATTTACCTTGTACTAAAGGAAATATATCACATTATCTTAAAACGTACATTTTTTTTCCTTTTTATCTATAACATTAAAATGGATTAATCCTAGAGTTTTAGGACTTTTCTGGATAAAGGTTTTTTGTACAGTTTATTCTTACAGTCATTTTGGTCAGTTGCATCATTTGCGTGGTTAATAAGCAAGGGGCGCAGAAATTTCTCTAGCATAATTTCAGCAAGCTTCATATCTTAACACTTGCATATCAACCCCTTTTCAAAATGTGGAAGAATTATGGCCATATAAGCCTTCAATGGTTTATTCCAGGGGAACAAATGTAGGGACGCGCTAACAAATTCCAAGACAAGTGATAACTTTTTTATAAAATATCGATTTGGATATTTGATTCCTCCATGGTCTTGAGCTTTAACCAAAGCGTATATTGGTGAATTTGAAACCGTTCCGCTAATTTTTGCCAGACAATCATAACATTGTGTGTTTTCTTCCGCAACTTTCAATATATATCCACCAACTTGGGTAATGCATATGTTCTTGACTGATAATGCGGTGTGGTCTGAAATTTTGATTTGAACTAATTAGAAGTTTTCTTTTGAAGTTTATACTTATAAACAAACATATTTTACCATTTGGCTGAAGAATTTCCATTTTACTTAACAATGACTGAAGGTAAGATGTAAGCTTGATGCTTTTTGGATCAAACTGAACCGCTGTTGTTAGATTTGGTTCAGCATTCGTCAGTTTTGATAACTCCTTCCCAGCTATCATTGATAATTTCGAACATTCTGGTCCTCTGTTGCAGTTGGAATTAGCTGAAGCCTTAAGAATGCCAATTTTCAACATATGCTCTAAACTTAAAACACAGGAGCGAGCGTCCGATTGATCGTTAGAGCCGCAACTTCCTCTTAAATGGGCAAATGATTGCTCTACAGCATCACTTGAGAATTTTCGTGTTAAAACAAAATGAAAACCTTCGTTCAGGAGATATTTGACCAGATTAACAGTTGATGTAGTTGTTAGTTTTACAGCTTTAAAGGTTTCACCTGTAAATTTCTCATGTTTTACAGTCGCATTCAGTTGAATTGTTTCTAGAAAAGGGAGGAATTCCTCTATCAACCAATTTAATCGTTCGTCAGTCATGTCGTAAAAAGGAAGTTTGTTCTCATTTCTTGAGTAGATTCCATATGTGGAAATACAAATATCGTGGATTTCCCACCACTTACGAATCATTTCTAAAAAATGGATAGTGCACTACAAATTCTCTTTATCTTCTTCGTCCACCATATTTAATCGCAACATAGTGCTTAAAGCAGCTGTGACTGGCAACGAGAATATGGTGATGGCACTCGACACATTCATTGGTTGGGTAAACCACTTTCCGTGTTAAATTCCTGACTGGCTTAATCAAGCATCCTTTCTGCATCTCGTATAATTTCTTTACGTAAACAGAGCTTATAAGCATTCCCAAATAGACAAAGTCCCTCGAAAAAATTGACTTCTTAAAAACTTAATCTCGTGGCTTTGGCCGAATGCCCGAAACAATTTCCTGTTTGGGTCAAGTGGGTGTTGAACGTTATCACAGAGTCGGCCATTTCCAAATTTTGCAAAAGCTTTCGTGTTTGTTTTTGCATTGTCTGCGACCATCCTCGGAACTTTGAAGCCACATTCCTCTACAGAAGCAATAACACTAAGCATAATTTTATGTAATTGATCAGCGTCCAAGTTTGACGTGAAAAAATAACCCACAGGCAACTTAAAACTTGTTGATAACCCTTCAAAAACAAAGCATAGTAAATGAGTGGCCAATCTTGAACCAATGCCTTCTTCAGTATTTAGGGTTGTTTCGCCGAAAAAACGATCTAGTGTTTTGTCATACACGAGTCTTGCTTTAATGGCCATTTCATCGGGGATTAAAGACCCTAAACGTTCATGTTCGTTTTTGAGTTTGGCTGCTTCAGCTTTTAGTCTCTCTTTGACCAGTGTGGTTACTCCCTCTTCCCCACTTGCGTGTCCAAGAAATCTCTTTAAAGTAACACGGTGTGGCAAGTGCAATATATTGAGATCTCTTAAAAAAGTGTAGGCACTTGGGGATTTTTTAAATACTAAGCAACACAATCGAAGCGTTGAATCTTCATACGGAGGACTTTGGGGGTTGTAGGAGTTGTTGTCCCGACCCCAGGGAAGATTTACCGCCGTTTAGATTTACTAATAACGAGTTCTCTTTAAATTAATGCCGCAGCATGCGCAGGGTTCAACTTCTTCAGCTAGTTATCCTATAAACGAAATGTATATTTCCCTATTTTTTATTTAAGTTTTGCGCTGCTTTTCATAGAACAATACCAAGAAATGCCTCGAAGCTGTTACGTGTTTTACCTTAAAAAGGATGCTCGACGTAGAATCATTTAGAAGGAAAAACATAATTGACAATTTCGGCGACCATGTTAAATCTTTTGCTATGCCAGAAAAGGAGGACATAAGGGGAAAAACTCTCTTTGGAACAAACTTCACTCAGCGTATTATATCCGCTCACTTAACTAAGACGATTTTGGTAATAACACATCACAATTACAACAACAAGAGCAAATAAACTAATATTATAAAATTCTTTATAGGTTCAATCAAGAAAAAGGAACTCAGGGAATTCTTCAACTCCAAGATACCCAGCTAAACGCATTTATTTAAAAACAAACAGGATAAACCACTAACTGTACAAAATTTCAATTTCACTGCAGAGAAAAATATCAAATAAAACCCAAAACGAACCATACATTGAAAACATATATTGCCTATTTTAGACACATTTTTAGCCATATCGTATACGATATACCAACACCTCTCTTTTTTTAGTATAAAGTGCTTAGTGTTTTGCAGCGTCAAAACAGCACCCTGGTATGAAACTAAGTCACTTCAATTCATTAAAAGGTTTTTCAGTCCAGCCTTTATGTACCATCACCTGTTCATATAATCTCAAACCTTGATGCAAATAGATCGAATATTCCTTTCCATTTATTCGCCACAATTCTGTGTTTCAGTCCCCCTTTTCTCGACAAAATTTGGAAACTGGTACCAGTCTGGGAAATAGCACACTTCCTCTGGTCCAAAACCAGTTTATTAATTGCTTGGACTAGTTTTTTAATTCAAGAAGTGGGGGTTACTGGTCCTCGGGACCAGTTTATTAATTGCAAATCTATAGGAGAACAAAGGTGGGGAGCAGTCCTGAGACCAGTTTATTATTTAGGACACTAGGGGGTCACTGGTCCCAAGGACTAGTTTAAAAAATATCCTTATTTCCCAGACTGACTGGTACCCTTCGTATTGCAGGTCTGCCAGTCTTTGAGTAATAACCGTGGGTCCTGTCTACTAAAGCAGTTGATAGCACTGCACCCACTTTTTCATATAGAATAGCAGACGGAAAGAGTCCACACAAACAATTTTAAGCCTTGGAGACTTAAAGTTTAGTTTTTTGAAATGAATATCTTGAAATCTTTTCGAAAATGTACATTACAAACAACAGCGCTCTTCGCTTTTGATCATCATTGCACTCATTAAAAGGCCAAGGCTTAATGTGAATTTTGCTTTTAACAAAAGCGATTCTTCGTATTCATTCGTCTCGTACACACTCGTATTTCGGGAATATGTGAAATGAAACCCCTTGTTTATCCCTTGTATTGTTCTTACAATTTGGAATACAACATATGGTCAATCCTTTCTTTCTGTTAGGCACGCGTCAAAAGCTTTAAAGTTACAAAACACAAGACAACTAAGCCTTAGTAGCACCGAAGGAACCAAACGTTGGGAAACAAATTAGCTGCCTGACTAATAATTTTTAAAATCCATAAAATAGTGAATAATTGCTAGTCCACTGACAAGGCAGATTATATGTTCTTTCTCGACTTGTTCCAATTTACAACCCCCATTGGGTCATTTTTTGGAAAGGCCTATTCAAAAATGACTCGAATTTCCAATTTCCCACCTCTTTAAACCTTCCATATTCGAGTTCTCGCTAGACGCGTTCAAACTTGTCTTAAAAAAAGTTGGGAAAACCAAAAGATTACATCGCGTAGTGGAGATGGCAATCACTTTTATTGCTTGGCAACTGCAGGAAATTAATTTTACGATGGTAAACTGTTCAAGCGCTTTTAATATCTCTTAGTTGCTATACCTCACCATACTCTTAGCTTACCAGTATAATGAATGATTCCTAAAATTCATCAAGGTCATTCTTATTGTTTATGTCCATCACTCCACCAAGTTTCCGACACACAAAATTAAGCTGTAATATTCCACTCGTACCACCATTTAAAGCTCAATAGAAAGACAATGAGTTTATATTTCAATTTATATTTATTTATATTAATATTTTCTTTTCGTAACCATTAAAACTGAACCAAGTACAACGAACTTATCAATTATACTACAAACTCATTAATTGTGCAACATCAATAATTTAGTAACAAATGCATTAATTGTGCAACATCAATAATTTAGTAACAAAGTCATACATTCAACAACAAAATTTAATATCATGGCTTCAGATGTTAAAGAAGCCAATAATAAAGTCCTGGTGATAATTGTTGCTTCCTGATAAGTTCTGTTCTCTAGAGGAATGAATGTTGGTACTTAAAACAAATAGGGATTTCCAACCCACTATTAACTGAATAAAGATACTTTCTTATCGTAAAAGGACGTCACAAGTAATTTACTGCAATAGTGGATCTATCATGCAAATATCCCAGAATTGGCACACATTCCTGAAGACAAAATGCCATTAATCAAAACGTCTTGGATTTAACCAAGACCTAAAAAGTATCGATAAGAAGAGAGTTAAGCAAGTGACTGAAGGCATAGATATTAAAAGTTTTTTTTAAATTAAGACTTACATGCTTAAGATGCTGTTCGGACAGTGGGACAAAGGACGATCTTCCTCATAGAGCTTAACATGGCGGGTGGGTAAAAAAGGAGAGGGCGTCGGACAGCCCCTTTAAGAAACTTATGTTCCATCACCCTATTGCATTGAATAAACTTAATTTACTGGTAGTCAATTTATTCCCTCTCAATAATTTGAAAAATTTACTTATCTCGGGTTTTCGAGCACAATTCCATTCCCCGTTTACATTTTATAACCACATTTATCATTTTTAGGAGAGTACGTGCATGGATAAAGAATGCGCGTGAGGAAATTGGTTTTCACTCTACAGGATAGGTAACTCCCTATCTCGAACGACAGCCTATTCTGTATATACTCTGTTACAACATGGGTTGTCAGCACGCGTAAAGCTAGGTCTCTATGTAATCTAGCCTTGCGCGTGCTGACAAGAGACAAAAAACTTCAGGATATTTTAAACGCTTTTAAATCCTGAAGATCCTGAAGTTTTTTGTCTCTTGACAGCACGTACAAAGCTACGTTACATAGAGACCTAGGTTTACTCGTGCTGACAACCGATGTTGTAAAGAGTATATACAGAATAAGCTGTCGTTCGAGATAGGTAGTTGCCTATCCTATAGCGTGAAAACTATTTTCCTCACGCGCATTCTTTATCCATGGTACGTGTATGACATTGTGTCGTTAATAGGTTGCTAACATATCCGCGTTCATGGCCTGAACGATTTATAGTGAAACCTATTGTTTTTGTGCAAATTTCAACAATGGCGAAAAATTCAATAGGGATGTTATGATTTTTAGTCTTGGTTAAACTGAATATATGTAAGAGGGAAAGACACGGGGAAAATAGTTTGCCTTCCATCTCGGTCGATGGAAAGATCATAAAAAGAGTAGAGACGTCGAGGGGTCAACCCCGCTGTATATCCCGAAACTGAGGAAGGATTGACATGTCTCTTTTTTAAGTAGAAAGGGTCTATAGCAGCGCTACGACAGACAAGGGTCACACGGTTCTATGCCAGGCCCATGGCGTCTCTATCATTTCTATGGTTCGCAAGCAGTAGGGGGGTGCATACTCTTCGAATTTTTTTTAAGGGTGTGAGAGTGTCAGCTGGACTCAGCTTGGTCGTAGGCCGTAAATTCTGACTTGGCTATTTTGCAATATAGCCTGCGTTCACCGAGTCGCGTGATCTAGGAGGCTGTGACTCGACTCTGCTACTTAGTCTGTATATATTCAGGAACAAGGTTAATGAAAGTATTAACGGTTTTTAAAGGAATATGGGATTTATCAGGGATAGCCCTGCATTTATATACTTGTCGCTGCTTATTTTATCTTCCTATATAAATGTAGTATTTCTAGTAGCCGCAGAGACTTCTGGTGGCACTCTGTATGCATTTGGTAGAATACTTTTATAGAAATTGAAATAGTAAAAAATATTTATAAAATAAAATTTGGTCGAATTATTTCGTAGTTGTCCTATTTCAAGCCGAGGAATGTTCTCAAAAACAATTACTATTTGGTGACGAATACCTTAAAAAGTACGTTCACACGGAATTTTGGATCAGCTTAACGCGTAATTGAGTGGGCTATTGCCTTGGTGACGAGGCCAGCGAAAGAAGGCATGACGCATTGACGCCGCATGAGAGTGGCACAAGGCGTACTTCTAGCCAGGACGATGTATACAACCAGCGTGGGAAATAAGGCGGTGGCACAGGGCAAATGACCAGTTTAAAAAATGCCTGGACCAGTTTAAAAATTAAATCGGAGGGGGGTCAGTGGTCCACGGGACCACTAAGAAAATTCAAGGGTAACCAGAGTCCAGACATTATCTCAACTATTTTAATTACCCACTTCTTTAGTTTAGCAGACGACGCGCCCTGGTCAATGGTCATGGACCAGTTTATTTATTCCAGGCCAGGGGGGTCGCTGGCCCAATGTCCAGTTTTAAAAAAATCCTTATTTCCCACCCTGTAACAACGCATCCTCCTTGCTCGTATCGGGCATAGCAGAGGCTAAAGCAGACTACGACTAAATCGTTTTGTCATTGTTACGTGTTATCATAGAGATACGCGTGTTATGGTATTTTTCATCACGAAATCCCCTAAAAATGATAAATGTGGTTATAAAATGTAAACGGGGAATGGAATTGTGCTCGAAAACCCGAGATAAGTAAATTTTTCAAATTATTGAGAGGGAATAAATTGACTACCAGTAAATTAAGTTTATTCAATGCAATAGGGTGATATAACATAAGTTTCTTAAAGGGGCTGTCCGACGCCCTCTCCTTTTTTACCCACCCGCCATGTTAAGCTCTATGAGGAAGATCGTCCTTTGTCCCACTGTCCGAACAGCATCTTAAGCATGTAAGTCTTAATTTAAAAAAAACTTTTAATATCTGGGCCTTCAGTCACTTGCTTAACTCTCTTCTTATCGATACTTTTTAGGTCTTGGTTAAATCCAAGACGTTTTGATTAATATCTGTGACTTCGGTCTTAATTTTTATTAATTTTGTGTAGACACGTTGGTGATTTTATATTGATTATTTCAACGCTTATTTCTGCATGCCGTAGAATAGGGAGCTATCAGTTCTGACCCTGAAACGTCACACCCTTCTATCTCTTACTGGAGTTTCATCCCCCCTAACGGTTGGAAACAGTATTCTACGCGCAAAAATGCCAACCAGAGAGGGGCTGCGTGACATCAGACTATCTCTTCCCCCTAGCCAGTTGTTAGCTCCATATAGGAAGTAGTTCATCATTCAATAGAAAATTGTTGAGAGATCGGAGCTATGGGAACGTCACATCAATATTTTTAGTCTAAATTGTATGACCAAAGCTGACAAAGATTGTAGTATCACACTATAGAGAGCTTTCAGATGGGATAGTAGTACGTCACACCCTCCCAAGTCTTACCGCGGTTCTGGTAGCCATATTGGGTGGTCTCAGCTTCATCCCTGCTTTAAACCCACCAATATGGCGGCGTAAATTATGTCACGAGACTCGGCTCCTCCTCCAACTAAAAGCTCTCTATTTCAGGTGGACCAAGACCAGATGCTCTATTAGAAATCTTTGAGCCCCATTTCCAATGTCATTGTTTTAACAAGATCTTATTCAAAATGGATAATTTCTTTTAACCTTGATAGGAAATGAAACATATTGAATATGCCATCTTTAGTGGCGTTCTAACTTTAACCTAGTTTAAAGAACTAAGATAGTATTTTTTGTCGAAAATGGCATTAAATTAGTAAACTAGCAATACTTTAGCAATATTTCGGGGTGAAAACAAATCCAATTTTGCAATATTTTGGGAAAGATGTCAATTCGATAATAATAAGAAATACAATAACAGGCACACATTTAGTTTTAATGTTATTAGCTCCGCCCTTAAGTACAATTCTAATTGGATTCAGCCTTTGGGAAATTGAAGTTGGTGTTTAAATGATTTGCCAGAATGCTAGGAGGTCAGGCAATGGAAGTATGCTTTGATTTATCATTAAATATAGGAAATAACAGGATTAAATTATTATTTATTTGTAATCATGAAATGAATGTTATTTTATGCCCTGTAAACTATTTTATTTTTAATAAATAAAGTTAAATGACAGTTACGGTAATTTATTGATGACAAAATTTAGGGTTAATAATATTATTTCATATAATAGTTAAAATACAAATAGGAATGTTTTTAAGTAATGCCTGTTTAAAAATTACTTTCAAGTACTAAATTGCATTAAGAATGTTTTTGTTTGACTATTTTCAAGTTTTTAAACACGCATGATTATGATATTGGAAGGCGCAAATTATTTATTTAAATAAAAATTTGGTTTGATACTTGCCACGTTTATTTACAGCATGTAATTTGGGCTTAATTTCCCTAGTTGTTATTTAATTATGGTATTCATTATAAATTTATTCCAGTCAATAAATATATTGTTTTTTACGTTTAAAGGTAAAAGTTGCATATTTTAAAGGGTTTTTCCAAAGAAAATTGTTTTTGACACCAGAAAGGCTTTTGAAGATAATTAGTGATTGCGTCCTGCTGCCAAAAAATAGACCTTAACAGGGAAAAGCTAAGAGTAACTATAATTAATTTTAAATGAATCTAAAATGTAAGTTTCACAATGAATGCGTGAGAGGGATTAAAAAAATGTTCAAGGACAGTCATACGTGAAGGTTGGATTTATAAAGTGAGAGACTTCAACATTATCGTATGAATGCCTATAATAATTTTGTTAATCTCTCAAGTGAACAATTCAATGATGAAAAAATATTTACACACATTTAATCCTAGGATTGTCAAATTGAGACTATATAATTGCCAGAAAAATAGTAAGCATGTGTTTCAATATTATATTTTTTTAAGGTATAAAAAAGGGAAGGGGAGTTTGTTAAATTAGTCCTAATATACTTAAAGATGCTTTTTAAAATTGGTAGTGATTTGCTATTGTAGAATCTGCAGTTTAGTTCAGAGAGTTAATGAGGTGCCTTGTATTTCGTTAGTGACATCTCCAATCCAGTTGATTTTAGGTTTTTTTTTTCTATATTTATTACTATTGAACTCAGATGGCGTTGGGAGTTAATGTCATTAATTGTAGTTTTTTTACTGGTTCCATCGCGCTTGATTTTGTTTTGTTGATGTAGAATCTGCAGTTCAGTTCAGAGAGTTAATGAGGTGCCTTGTGTTTGGTAGCGACATCTCCAATCCAGTTGATTTTATTTTTTTTTCTATATTTATTACTATTGAACTCAGAAGGCATTACTGCTTAACGTCATTAATTGGCAGCAATTTTTACTGGTTCCCTCGACCTTGCTTTGTTTGGCAAACGTCCGTTAAACAATGTAATATACCATCATGGTATATTAACTTTAAGGCGTTTTGATGAAAATTGAAATCCAAGGTTAATCAGTTGGTATTTTAGAGTAAAGAGTGAAGTACTTGAGGTTTAATCGGGTGGTGAAGGAGGGGGGATTTGGGGTATTTCACCACCCGCGGACACGGGGTAGTCAGTTCCTGTAGGGTAGGCATGCTGACAAGTCCCTTATTCCCTCAAAACTTTGTCGCCCAGAAGCTTGGCTTACAGGAGTGCGCCCAAACTCCCAACATAGTAAAGTACATAATTTTAGTAACAAACCATTGCTGTTCTAAATTTTAATAACGTTGAAGCAACTTTTGTTCAAAAAAGTTTTTTTTAGCGAATTCATATCTGTTATGAACTTCTATTGTGTTGATGAACTTGAAGGCAAGGCTTGCCAAGCCGTTATATAATTATGCAGGGAAACCAAATAATTGACATGTACATTGGCCTTGGTACAGCTTGACGTTCTATAGACACTCGCTCAACCAATACGAAGGTTATTTCTTTGATATCTTTGGTTTTTTTAATCCAAAGTCGCTCTCATTCTTTGAACACGCCAGTCTAAAGTGTCTGTTGTTTCGGCATAGAAGTTGAATATTTATATTTCTTGATCTGTCTATCGAAGCCTTGTGGTGTTGTTTTTTATAATGATGATGATCATATTTTTTAGTTGTGTAGTTTTAACCTTTTATTATACTGGTAAAGGCTATGATGAATTATCTTTCTGTTGAAGCTTAGCAGCTGGCACGTGTTGACATAATACGCTTATAATTGTACGAAAATGGTCTTTAAATTGCATGTTTCAAAGTTGAAAATATGCACTGCTTGTAGCATTTATGTCGAAATAATTTTGTTCTTCGTTATATTAGTTATGTAAAGGGGCGGAGGGGGAGGAGGCGAAAGAAAACTTTACTATTTACTGGCTATTATATGTTCATTTAAAAATAGATTTTGAGGGTCAATTTTTTAAAATTTTGTTAGGCAACTCATAGCTTTAAGTTTGGAAACAGTGCTGCTAGAACATGAGAATTATTGTTTTGCGCGTGGGTTACCAAAGGGACAATGAAAAGGTTATTAAATTTTGAAGAAAAAAAAGCTATTCGAGAAGTTTTGCAAATTCTACCTCTGTTGGTTTTACTCAATGGCACCCGTCACTCAGACTACTCCAGCTGGTGAGAAACACATAGAGAATATGCAAAACTTCCTGGAATATTAATTGTAAAAAAAAAATGGTTTAGTTATTTTATTTACAAGGGTAATGTAATATATATATATATATATTGGTAAACGCAATTGGGGAAATAATTCTCAAACTTTATAAAAACAAATTCTCCAACAATAGTAGGATATTAGTTAGTGGGACAAATTAATTAGTTCATATGGCCATTAAATAGTTTAAAAATGGATTTTTGTAAGTGGTATTAGATTGGGTCGGGTACACATTATTGATAAGTTATACAAAGAAAAGGTTATATTAATAAATAATATTTAAACACAAAATCTTCGCTACAGGGGGGTTTAAATTAAAACAGTATAATATTAGATTAAATTAATTTAGTTTATAAAATCTCGTGGATTATTTTGAACGGTTTGAAATTGTTAATGCAAAAAATTTATGGGCGTCTTAATGTAAAAAAATATAGCGCGCTTAAAAGAGAAAAAAAATGGAAGATGCGAAACTGATATTTAGAAAACTCTTCGAATATATTAAGTTTAATCAGTATTTATTTAAAATTTGGATACGAGTGTCTAAATCTCAGTTCTAAAAATCTGTTCAATGTTAACTAATAATATGAGTTTGTCTCAATAGTATCACCAGCTTATTAAAGAATTATATTTAATCACATAGCATTACCAACAGGGGCTACGTTTTTAACTTGTTTTTACATAAAATACCATTGGGGCAAGACTAATACAGAGTATTAAAAACCCTTCACTAGAAAATTTACAAATTAATGCAAGAATCATCGCCCTTTTTCATAACAATAGCATGGCCCTACAATCCTCCCTCCTCTCCCATTCACGGTTATTATAGTCTGGGCAACATCAAAATTAATCTCAAACCATTGTAAACCTTACACATGCTCTAGGGCCACCAATCTTACCCAAGCATAAATTACTTTAAAGGGAATATGAAACTATTAGTATATCTTTGACAGATATGATGCTCCTTTCTGGTACGAATATTGAAATTTTAAGCTTTACCCGGGGTAAATTTGATATGGATTCTTCAATCACGTTAGATCCTTTAATGTATCTGGACTCTTTCCAAGAGCAGAACAGTGACGTCAGTCAAGTTACTGACGAATCTCTCCCTTTTTCTGATCATTGCATCACTGACCTCGTACCAGCCGTTGTCTTTTCTCACAAAGTTCACATAATGTCCCTCGGCCAACGATTGACCTTTGTGAATAATCACCCCTTTAGTTTTAAAAAGCATCTTGCTCAAAGTAACATTTTGATTTTCAAAACTTGATATTTTGGTCGAAATCTTAACGGGACGACCATCTTTGTAATCGCCACGGAGAAGACACAAAAATACGTACTTCCCGCTGGATATCAATACATCACGCTCTTGTATTTTTGGGTTGTTACAAAATACGCATGGCACCTCTGTTAATCTCATCCTTTTTTCTAGAGATTTCCAATCAATTTTATCTCGGTTTTCTAGTGGAAGATTGAAAATGTTGCTTTCAACAATATTTTCCGAATTTTGTTCAACTTGACATTTGGGGCATTTGGTAAAGTTTCGCGACTTTGACCAAAAAAGATCTTTTAGAGCCTTAGAGTAATTGGCTTCCATTTCTTGACTTAGTGTCGTCAAGAGCACCATCAAAAATTCACTGGCGTCTTGTTGAACGTTTTGCGTAAAATGATTTCCGACAGCCATTCTCAGTTCCAACCCTTTACGACTGAAACTTCCTTGAGAACTCTCGATGTCGTTTATTGTGTCATGGAGGCAACGTAAAACTGGTTTTTCAACGAATGATCCATTGTAAGATTTAACCAATTCCCTTAATTCCGGCACTAATAAGAGTAGTTGCAAAACGCTATTAGAATAGCACGTTACTTGATCATCGTTAGCTAAACCTTTCAAGGGAAAACTATCCAAACTCTGTTGAGCTTTCCTTTTCTTCTTCGGTGTTTCTTCACATCTCACTTCCTCGCCTTCTAAAAGGCTTTTAGATAGTGTAGGCGCACTTCTTTTCCCACCTCTACTTTCTTTCGACTCCGTTATTTCCAAAAGAGGCAGATCTGGCCTATATTTTTTGCGAAGACTGTTATATTCCATTATGGCTCGTCCATCCGCCTTAATTTTAGTCGGATCGAACTGTAATAGATGGAGTCCGGCTAAGGACGTCACTCTCGATAAAGCGACGTACGCCATGCCCGTTCCAAATAAATTCGGACCCAAATCCATAATGGCGCATTTTAAACTCATGCCTTGGCTTTTGTGTATCGTAATTGCGTATGCCAGGATGACGGGAAACTGGGAGCGCTTAACGTAAATGTTTGTCATGAGCAAAAATTTGACGCAAATTTTCTCAACTAAAAAGTCAGTGTTAGCGTTGTCGTTGTCGTTGTCGTTATTCGGTTCGCGATCTACTCTGAGAAAAATACCAACAACGTTTCCTTGTTCGTCCTTCTTGAATCCAGTTACGAAACCCATCGTACCATTTACAACGCCTTTTTCAAAACTGATATTCCTTCTGACCATTATACGGCAGCCAACGCAAAGAATTAACTGGCTCTCCAAACCGCCCGTTTTGGACGGTTCGTTTTTTAGACTTTGAAGTCTCCTCAAAATGTTTTTATTCATTTTTTTCCCATAGTCAGCGAGTCTATCCTGGCAAGGAATGACTTCAACTTTCTCGCCGTTTTTTCGCAACATTTCGCCGTTGAATTTTTCGCACATGGCTAATTTAGGCATCAAACAAATTGGGTGAAACCCTTCATTGGACAGCTTAATGAAAAGGTCCATAGCCACCTTGATGTTTTCTCCTCCAGCAACCAATCTACTTTCTAAGGTTACAACATCAGCTTTGGAAATATTTCCAATTCTAACTCTGCTTAAAATGTCGCCGTAACTTCGGTCGTTGGCTTGTCTAACATTTTGCGTTAATTCATCGTATTTAAAAAACTTCCAAAGATCACTTCCTCCGATGCAATTGAATCTAAGTCTGGCTTCTTCGGAAGTGATTTTGATGAACGCGGGATTTCCTTGAACCGAAGGCAATTGGAAAAAGTCTCCCAAAACAAGAATAAATACAACTCCACCAAATGGTTGGTTCATTTCCCAAAATTCGTTCAGCCTCAAGTGAACGTGTGTCAGTAAAACCGATGAGACCATAGAAATTTCATCAATAATTAACAGTTTTAAATTACCCAAAGTTTCTTTCATAATGCTCATATTGTCAGAACTTAGGGAATGGTATTCGGCAATACGCCCATGATCTACCGGCAGCATTAGTAATCTGTGTAATGTTACGCCATTAACATTCAACGCTGCCAAACCCGTTGGCGCGGCAATTGCCACGCTAGCAGGATTTTGAAAGTGTCGCCTTACGGCGTTGGCGAGAGTGTCGATAAGAAACGATTTGCCAGTGCCACCAGGTCCCGACACAAAAAGGCACTTGTTTCTAGATTTTTCTCCCTCTTGGGAGAAGTGATCCATGATGTGATCATAAATTCGCCTTTGATCCGAGTTTAGTAACGCCACATTGTCAACATCAGCCTCGAAATTCATTTCCATGGCAGCTTCCACATCAGCCATCGCGTGTTCGGTTTCGATAACAATTTCCTTCCCTTGCAGCGCATTTTCATTGTCGTCACTTTCAGTCTCCGAGACTATGGTTTCTGGCTCTTTCGCCTTTTTAGAAGCCTTCCGTTTCTTTTCAACTTCTTTGGAAACCGAGAGTTTCTCGTGATATTCTCTCATATCTTTTAACACTGAAAGCGAGTTTTCGAAAGCATCGGCGTATGTTTCAAAATCGCCCAATAGCTCAGTTTCGTCACGCCACGGTTTGAAGAGGATCAGTAGAGCGTGACAATACTGTTCTTTCTCCTCTATCGGGTCGTGAATAAAGTGCTCTATTATGTACGGCTTAATTCTCTTTCTCATGAAACCCAGATTGTTTTTCAACTGGATTACATTCGCATTTTTCTCCACACCCTCAGAGCGCATCGCATAATCGTAAAACTGACCAAATTCCCGCAAACTAAGATTTTCCAAGCTGTCAGGACGATTCGGATATTTGTCGTCGACGAACCCTTTTTGGCAAGTGTCCGTGCTTTCGGGGTCAGTTTCCCTCAATCGCGCCAGTTCCTTGTAACCTTTCAAAACTCTCGATCGGTTTTCTTTTAAGTTAGTGTTAATAAATTTAGTGCTGTCGGACTTGTTGAAAAGGTCTTGGCCCAGCATCATATCGAGAGCTTCGTAAATTCCTATTTGCTTGCACGTCAAAGATTTCAATCTATAGGCAAATAATTTTTTGGACAAACTTTCGTTGCCTAACTCGGCAAAAGTTTGGTCCATGTCAGCCCGGTCTCCCTTTGTCACGTAAGCCGTGACATAGTTTGCCACTATTTCCGATTTGTCAGCGACAAATTGCAAATCCATGTTGGCTTTGGAAGCCAAAAGTAGCGTAGGATTGTAATCATTGATTAAAACTTCGTGCTGTTTTCTCGGCAAGTCGTACAGTCGTTTCTGCACCTTTTTCATTTTACGGTGACGAGTAACTGATCTAACAGAATTCATAGTAGCAATGTTTGTTACGTTTCGAGGGAAACCGTAACGACACACTTTCAATCCTTTTTTAGAATTTTTCACCTTCTTATAACAACTGGAGGTGCATTTGTGAGTTTGGAATTTTTTTACCAGTCGGTGTAGTTCCGGACTTACCGATGCTCTTGGCATCGAACACGTGACGTGTTTTTGCACGTAATCCAAAATAGTCTCGGTCGAAGAAGTTCCAATCTTTGGAGCGTTCTTGGCCCACAAAAGCATATGGTAGTGAGGTAAACCTCGAGATTGGTATTCAACCCTCCAAAAATGATGTTCTATCATGCCAAGAACTGGATTTTGCTTACACAAGACAAAGTTGTTTAACAGCGACCGCACTTTGTTGTGAAAGTGCAAATTGACGCTAAGTGGGTCGAAATTCAACAATTCAGCCACCGTCATCGACTCTACTCCCGGAACGTCTGAATTCACTTTTCTCAAGTGATCGTGCAGTTCCATATCATCGTACTCGGCCGGATTAAAAGTTAGAAGCCAGGTGGGAGGACCAAATTCCCGAATCATCGCCAAAACGTCCCTAAGAACTTTATACCAGTAGTCCTTTGTTCCTCGAATATGACCCAAGAAAGTAGCTAAATTACTCTCAAGTTCTTTATCGCCAGATTTAACTCGATTGAGCAAATTTTCAACACCAATTGGCATGGGCTTTTTAACACGAAGAACGTAGTTCAAACTGCTAGAAATCGCTTTCATTTCGCATTCTTGATAAGAATGGAACAAATAGGCTTAATCTCGTCTAAAAATTGGACTTTTGTTCAAAATACGGGATAAACGATACTCGGTTTCCGTTATTTTCCCAAATGGTCTATCATCGTGCTTGCCAAAGCGACCCCGAGGGAACAAATGAACGAAGCTCATGTATTCCAGTTTTTTGTCCCAAGTGCTAACCGGCTCGGCCTCGACGCGCTTCATTTGGTAAGCACCCAATAAATCTTTCGGCGGTTGGACGTTCACTGGATGAATAGAGTAATGATCGTACAGATCATTGGCTTCACCCTCAGATAGTTTTCGCAACAAAGCCTCGGGCTGTGTTAAAATTTTGTAGGCGTTGCCTGGTGCAAGCCTAGACTGATTTTCATCCTGCTCCTGCATGTTCGAAGCGTTTTGGTCACCTTGGACGTCGTGACTACTATCCGCTGCCCCTTCTGTTTGAAGCGCAGCGGAAGCGCGTGTCAACGCATCAGATCCATCATTAATTAACGCAAGTGGATCTGTTACGCTCAGTAATTCTTCGGGAGTCAATGAATTTTCATTTCCATCAATTTCTTGCGTGCCACAAATATATTCCTCATTCATTGTCGAAATATCAATGTCTTTGTAAAAAGGGTTTATCTTTTTCAGCACACTGAAAGCTTTCAACACTTTTTCGAGGCAAACAACCTGTTGCCAAACTTTTTTGTCCGCTGTGGGAACGCCATTGACCAAGATATGCAGTTCGTGATTTTTGGGCAACGTCTTGGGAATCATCTTCAAATTTTTCTCCACGGGAATTGGAAGATAAATTACTCTTCCCTTTAAAGCTTTAACAGTGCCAAACTGCATGTTGGAGTTGGTTTTGGTGTCTAACCGCACCACAGTGTGGAAGGCCTTCACAAGCTGAATTAAAACTTTCTCAAACATGTTTAAACTGGTGACATCTGGTGGAGGATTGTCAACCGCCAAGTTGTTCAGAAAACATCTGATGGGAACTTTACCCTTTCCCAAATCCGTAGCGCAGTAACGACATAGTAGCATGTCTGCTTCTCTCGTGTCGGAATTATTCATTATCCAGCCAGCTCTTAAAATCAGATAGGCCTCGTTCTCAAAAACAGCTCTGTTTACCAGTTTTTCTACTGCTCTTAAATCAGATTTTTTCAATAATCTTAAACAGCAGTCGCAGGGCGTGTCATGAAACTCGTTGCTGTTTAGCATTGCCCGAGCGAATTGATTCTCGTAAAGACTCAAGATTTCACTTTCATCGAGAGTCGGCCGAGGAGCGTTAATGCTTCCTGTGGGAGCATTGTTTTGTTCGTTATTTAAATTTTTCCCACGTGTAGCAAGGGTTTTCCTTAATTCCGCCATGACATTCGTCACAGACTCGTAATCACCACTTTCAATTTCAGTTGAGATTTTAGTTAACGCGTTGAGTAACGCTTTGACGTGATAAATATTATTCAGAATATTTCTAATTCCCGAATAGTGAGGAGCCAGTTCAGCTAAAGCACGCAAATAACTTTGGCACTCTTCGCTATCAGCGCAGTAAGCAGTGTGTCCTAGAAACGGAACTATTCTCACCACTATTTCGTCCCCATCTGGTGGTATAGACACGTTTGATTTTTTTCAAAATTGTTTTCTTAATTCGCAAAGGTCCAAATCAGAGTCAAAAATTTTAGTCAAAGATTTTTCATTCGCATTGGCAACTGTGTTTACGAAAGCTAGTACTTTTGCAATGGCTCGAGTTCGAACATGACAAATATCACTGCATTCCCAATATACAGTTTTGTTTTGGGTTTCAATAAACCCACCTTCATTGATCACAAAATTTGCTTTTGGATTCTTCTCTTCAGTTTCAACAATGTTGAAAAGATTCGTAACAACTCCCGATTCATTAACTTGTAAAACTAGTTCAACATTACTAGTTGCGTTATTGTTTTTCATGTCAACGATATTTCCCATTTCGTCAACAAACAATTCTTTAGACGAACCGGTAGCACGGTCTCTCAGAACTTTTCGTACACGACCATCAGAATCCAATTGAAAAATTTTGCCGTAATGTGACTCATCCTCATTTTTCAATATTTTACCATTATTTCCAATCGGATAATAGGTAGTTTCATGGAAATAGGCCTCTTTCATGCTACTGTGAAGCCTTTTCCCACCCACAACTTCTGCCAAATTACCAAGATCAATGGACCCAATTTCTTTGATTTTCTGAACAAAATCCTTAAATTCACTAACAATCTTCGTTACTTGGGCGTGGTAAGCCGAATATAATTGCCTTTTGAAATGCAATATTCTACCAGCTAGCACTTGGCATTTTAGCTCGTGAGAGATAGACTTTGTGCGTCTATTTTTAGTCACACCGTCAAAAGATTTCGATGCCGTCAGTCTTTCTGTTAGACGTTTTACTAGAAACCTTTTATAGCTTTCAGCTATAATTTTTTTGTTTTTCGTTTTGAAAATCCCCGCATTGAGAAGCTTTTTCGCAAAACCAAATTTATCTTGTTTAGTTGGTCTATGTTTGGGTTTTATTTTTTTAGAGCAAAAACCCACAGTGCTACCACCTGGTGCCATAGCCCTTTTACAACCTTTTGCTGTAAGAGGCGCAGATTTACGCAATACATAGTTATTTGCATTTCTTTTCTGCAAATTATCTTTGTTTTTCAAATAATATTCCTTATTCTTAACTCGCTTAGCTTCCTTTTTTTGCAAAACTTTTGTTTCAAATTTTAATTTCAACTTAGCTAGCGCTCTCTTCTTTTTCTTTATTTGAGTGGCTAATTTTCGATTAGATACTTCTCGGGAAACCATTTGAAATAGTCAAAAATAGCTATATTACAATAGATGACTCGAGTCAAATATGTATGTAACACAAAGATTTGAAAATTTGGATCCACCAAAAAAAATCCAATAAAATTATGCACAAAGAACCCTTTGATTTTGTAAAGGTATGCAAACAACCCTTTTATTTTAAAAAGATACTTGCAAAGGTACACAAAGAACCCTTTGAAATTGCAAAGGTACACAAAGAATCCTTTGAATTTGCAAAGGTACACAAAGAACCCTTTGAATTTGCAAAGGTACACAAAGAATCTTTTGAATTCAAAAGTACACAAACAACCCTTTGCAAATCACTCAGATGATGTAGGAAATAAAAAATTACAGTAATAAAAAGTAGGCTTATCATTAATATGAACAAAAAGAAAACTGGAAAGAAAAAATAGCAGAAACTTTGTAAGAAGTTAGTTTAAATAAAACCTATTAACCCTTAAAATACTTCTAAATATATAATTTGAAGTAATATAAATAAGAATATATTGGTTTTTTAAGAAGATAATACGAACCTTAAGCCTGCATCGGAAAGTTGCCGCCTAAAAGTGAACTTTAAAGAGGGCAAAGTTCGAAATTGTGAAAATTGAACTTTAAAGAGGGCAAAGTGCGAGGGGGCGGGGCCCAATTAAAAATCAAGATGGCGGCTGTATCACAGAGTAGTTTTACTTGTTAGAGTTGGTAGCAGTCATATAAGAAATTTTATAAGTTTTTAACCTACAAAATTACATTTAAATCATGGGTTTCGAAGTTGGTAAAGTAAAGTTTATTCAACATTTGTAATTCTGTGAAATTTTAAAGTATGCAGAGTTTGTAGAAAGTGACTGAAAGACATGTTTAGTGGAAGGTGACCAAGTCTTAAAATTTAAGCAGAATATTGTAATGCCAATAAAAGGGCAGAAAACGTTTGAAACAAGACGGCCCAAGGGCTCGTAATAGTAGCCATATCGTACGAGTGAATGGCCCCTCTATACCCTACCCTAACGAGTGGATAACCCCTCTATACCTTACCCTAATGAGTGAATAGCGCTATCTTTTTCAAATTCTAATGTTCCGGCGAATCGAAGAACAGATAGTTTTTAGTGATAATCCCCTCGATGAGTTTACAACATAGACTTATGCCGATGCACACTTATCGCATCTTATAAATTTCTAACAAGGACTTATGCCCAGAAACTTTTGAAAGAGAAAGTTTAGTTATAGTGATTACGCATTTTAGTGATTATCCCCTCGAATTACCTTTAGCAATGCTAAAATGATTAGACGCATAACGCCCATTTAACACTATGTTAGCTCTATCTAAACCCACATTTGAATTAACCGCCAAAACGTTCCAGTCAAACATAACATAGATGACGATAGCTACCGAACGAGAACGAAACACATGAACGGGGAAAATCGTTATCTATTTAATTAGCACATACATAAAGAAAAAATAAATATTAAAACCCCAAACATACAAATTCATAAGTATCCGACCCCACAGATAAAAATTCAAAAGTTTCCGACCCCACAGATTAAGAGGTACCCCACCCCACATCACCCCGACATTTTAGAGATAAGAATAAATAATAAAAAACTCGAGGTTTCTATCAAGTCTCTATGGTTGAGTGGGTAGAATCTTTGTGTACTACGCCAGCGGCCCCGGTTCGAATCCCGGGTCTGACCTAAAAAAAAATTTAATTAAAATAAAATCTCTAACCGAGCCCAGTAACCCCTATGGGTGGGTTGTGGTAAACTGGTAATATAAAGTTCCTTTTAAGCTAAAATCTGACGATAACGAAGCGACAACCCCGGCCACTACTACTACTACGACGGCTCGGGTCAAACTAAGAGCCTATCGTATACTACGATATGGCTAAAAAGAAACATTGTACTTGAAAATAAGTTACCTTAAAGAAGATCCACACGAGCTGACATATTTGTTCAATGTATCTGTAAGTTTCAAAATATCATGGTCCTGGAAATCTAGACTTTTGGAAAAATGTAAACACTGTATTGGATTGCTTTTGCCTTTAGTTCCTAAACCAAATAATATCTCAGGACTAGATGATTTAAGTTGTACTAAAGTGAGTCAACAATGCAAAAAAATAAAGTCGATGGAAATTTTGCCAAAGAAACGTATGTTCCAATTCCATTTGAACAAATGTGCCATGATGATGTCAAAGAGGTGTCAATTGTTAACAGAGAACTGGCAATTGAAGAGCTGTGTAATTTTACATTGAAATTGATAGCTAGCGCTTGAAATTCTGCTCTTAATTGTTTTGCACAAGAAAGGTAGAAACAACCATACTGTCATCCCAGATTGGAACGCACTCCCTGAATCTATTATTTCCATCTCTGATTGTTACTTATCTTTTTTTTTCTACTAATGTATAACTTAATCGTTAATCTCTCTCGGCTGTACTAACCAAGCTCTAGTGGCTTACTTGTACTGAACTGTTAAATAAATAAATAAATAAAGTTGCTCTTAATCTTAATATTTGCACAAGTGATGTTTTATCACAGAGTGACTATAATCAATCATCAGCTAGGGATGAACAAATTCTACCGGATAATGTTAGGTTAGTCCTAAACAATGCTTTTCAATGTAATGTTGTGATAGATAGTATTAATTTGTACGCAACCATGTAATGGAAAAAGACTTAACATTCTCAAGGAACTACATCAAATGGGCATAAAAAGATATATTTAGAATTTAACAAGCCAAAATTGAAATTTCAAAGAAAAGAACAATTTTAATATGTATCACTACCGCCCATCAAAAATTTGTAAGAAATAAACTGATTTGGGTTGACCTAAGAAAGTAAAGAATAATATGATAAAGAAGCTACACACTTTTCATTTATACTAGGGACTGTAAGAAAAATAGATATACGTCTAAAAGGTTTCCAGGACCTGAAAGGGTACCGAGTCCCAATTTTAAGCCCTTGCCAATACCCGCTGAGTTTGTCAAAATGTCTCCACTGATAAAATCCTCACAGGTCAAGTTCATGACGTTATTGCATATGCTCACCAGAACTATCCCTATACGCGCCGAGCAAGGCGCCACGTTCGCCACCTAGCTTATTTTAGAAGAACAAATTGGTGGGGTAAAATTTAATATTCCCTGAAGTTTACCAGACACCCAAAAATCTGCCTTATGGGAAAAAACCTATTTTTGTTTTGAGTGTTCTTATTTTTAATTTCGTATGCTTTAAAAATGTGACGTGGATAGAGCAGCACAAAGAACAGAATTGTAAGCATTTCTTAGCTTTGTTATTATATAAGGTTAGACAAATAACAACAAAGAATGTAAATTTTCTCTAGCATAGGTGACAAGGCCCTGGGTATATGTCCCTTTAAAATTTGGAATTTTTTGACCTTCCCAATACCCTGTTGCTTTAGAAAGTCAGGAATAACAAGTTTAACATTTCTACATGCTACTTCTTTAGCAACATCAAAATTACAGTTAGACATTATAGCGTCGCCTTTATCTAGTGTTTCTAAAACACCACACTGTAAAAACAGCTTCTTTTCCGAAATATCTCCCGCATAGAGGTTAGAACAGAAAGTTATGTGTCCAGAGGGCGCCAATCCAATAAGAGCTTTCATTGTATTAGCCTGTTTATAATTTACTTGGGCTTCTGGTCCTGACAGCTTTTCCATTTCAAATTCTGCACTATCAATAATTAGTCTCAAGCCAGGGTGCTTTTGTTTCATTTTCTTAATTCCCAGCGCATTAGCTAATTTTGATGTTTGACATCTTGGCAAATTTGGGATGCATTCAAAAAGAAACGAAATCCATGTACTTAGAATTATAGACACATAGTCTTGTGATAAATTGTATAAGTAGGCTAAATATTGTTCCTCAGTTCCTCGCCTGAGTCGTACAAGCGTCAAGAAAAATTCTTCCATTGGATTCAGTTTTAATGGTCCTGCAAATTTCACAACTTTATCAAAAACTTCATTTGTACTATTAGACACTTGAGAAGAATCTTGTCGAACATAATTTAGTTTAGTACACTCCGGGAGCAAAAGTTGATAATATGCCCAAAACATTTTAAATGAAGGAAAGCCAGTAAAATATTTGATACTGTTATTGTCATTTATAAATCTCTGAAATGTAAATTTTTTTTTACTTTGAACTGTTATCAGGTCAATTTCTTTTCTCATAAGTTCAATTTCATGTAATGTATTTGAATTATGGAACAATTTTGGAGATATTTCACTAAAACTGGCTTCACCTTGGGGTTGTTTATCAACAACAGATAATAGTGGATCTTTCAAATTACAGTTTGATGCAATGTCATACTTTCTTTGATAAACACATAATGGTTGCATTTCTTCCAAAAAATTTATTTGTTCTTTGATAATTGTATGTGAAGAGGCACATTTTCCTTGAGTTTGACTGGCGTCAGCTAACTTTAATGCATCAGGCATTTTCGTGTTTTCAAAAATAGAAGGAACCGCAAATTTTTTAAGGTGTTTGCGACGTAAAGCCCCAGTGGGTAAATAATCAGTTTTCAAAAAATGTTTTGAGCATAGAAGTGGGACTTTAAAATCAGCTGGTTTGGTTCCTAATGCCATAGTTATGGCATGAAACCATTTCCGTTTCAAATCCTTATCTTTAGGTAATGCGTGATAAGTGAGCGTTGAATCATTGTTTCGACAATTCTGTATAACACAAGTACCTTTTCCCATTTTCAAAACACCGTGACTATAACACCATGGATGTACTAATATTAACATGATAATACTAAGCAACTAACCTAACAGTAACAGACTTACACACCAGACACCACTAATAAGCAAACGTACACCAAGGCTTAAGGAATGTATTTTTTTAAAGTTTTAAAAAGTCACAAAAAATTACTGTTTCCTTTTGAAAATTTTGAATATCGTACAGAAAACGTTGTTAACACTATCTAATCCGATATCATGAACAAATTAAATAAACAATTTAGTTATACGAGCGTTTCTGTCCACAAAAACTAAAAATTTTATGCAAAGCAGCAAAAACAATTTTGATTGGTCGGTTAGGAAAGTTCTAGTGTCCACCGCTAACGTAGCCGGCGCTAATGACGAATTATTGGCGTCCTTTTTTAAAAATTCCACAACCGTCAAAAAACTTGAACTAACATCATCTATCTAAAGTAAGTTGTATGCAAAAATTATTACAAATTTTATACATTTTATAAGATAGACTTATTTTTAAGAATTAGAATGTTTAATAATATAAGCTGTTCAAAAATGTACTTTGAGGAAAATAATCAATGTTAAAATACTAAATTTGTGAATTTTTTTGCTAGAAAATGTCGGGGATGACTTTTAATGGTGCGGTGAATGGTTTAACATTAAATGTTAACTATGGAAACGAAGGTCGCCGAGGAAGAGCTGGTCGCCGAGGTAGAGGGGGTCGCCAAGGTGATAGTAAAAAACCTTACGGTCGCGGCGGCAAGCCGCGCACCTGCTACAAATGCAGAAAACCTGGGCATTTCATTAAGGATTGCCCAGAAATGAAAGGTGAAACATTTTTTTATAATTAGCTGTCCTAGCATCCTTTTTGTAACATCGTGTATTTTTAAGATGGAATTGAAGAAACACAAATGGATTTAACAACTTTGGCCACAGATGTGGCCAATTTAACCGTCAATGGGGCTCCGGCCATGGAAGAAGCGGCTCAGGCAGCAAATGAAACTGTTCCGCCTGCAGGTGGAACAGTTTTAGAAGAAAATAAATTGGCGGATGAAGGGGAGACAAGCGTTTAAATGTTAAAAAAGATTTTTTTAAAAAAAAACTTTATTTAAAATGTTTTATTCCGGTGGGGGAAAAAAAATTAAAAAATAAAAAGCAAAACTTATTTTTAATATATTGCTAAATTTTGATTTAACTTGAAAAATATTTAAAATTTTATAAAATAACCAAAAAAATATATAAAATGAAATTAAATTAAGAAAAACACATTTTAAAATTTAATAAAATAAACCAAAAATATTTAAAATGTAATAAAATATATAAAAAATGTAAAATGTAATAAAATATATAAAAAATGTAAAATGTAATAAAATATATAAAAAATGTAAAATGTAATAAAATATATAAAAAATGTAAATTGTAAAAAAACATATAAGAACTAAATTGTAAAAAAATATATAAAAACTAAATTGTAAAAAAAATATATATAAGAATTAAATTGTAAAAAAATATATAAAAACTAAATTGTAACTAAACAAACCAAAAAAAATTGAAATGTAATAAATTAAAAAAGGAACTAAAATGTAACAATAAAAATAAACAAAAAATATTTTAATTGTATTAGAAAATGTAATAGCAATAATAAAAAGATATGTTATGAATAGTTTTTCTGTGAACTTTATTTATAACAATTAATCCTTGAAAAATATTAAAAAATTATATTAAAAAAATCAAATTCTATGAAAAATTTCTTCAATTTTTTATAGAATTTCTTGAAGAATCTATATTTAAGAATCAATTATTAACGGAGTGGTTCCGAGGATCAGTAACCCCATGTACTTCTTAAATTTAATTAAAAACTAGTCCATGCAATTAATAAACAGGTTTTGAGCCAGAGGGATTATGGTATTTTCTTATAAATACCATAATAAAGATATCATTTTGTTTTACCAGTGGTCCCTTTTTGGTTTCTACCTTTAAAATGAAGGTCCCTATTTTACCCTATTTTTATTGTGAAAAGTCCCTTTTTGCCCTATTTATTTTTGAGATTTTGGTGGGAACCCTGTCATTGGGGGAAAAAAAAGTCGGTCTGACAGAAAAATTAGGAAATTCGTCAAAAAAAAATCAAAGAAACTGCATAAATACAAGAGAAACAAAAGTAACTTGTAGAAATCTGACGTCTTTGAGAAAATACTATAGCTCTTTGAGAAAATACTATAGCTGTTTGAGAATCTATATGACCCCTTTATGAAACCCAAAGCACTTGACATTCAACTTTTTTTTTATAGTTAATTTTTGTAAAAATTTTATCATCAGAAACGTTTTCGTGGAATTTTGTTTCTTCAACTTTCATTGTTCCTCCTTTATGATTATCATTTATGAATTTGTATTTATTGTGTTTCCTCCTACACCTTTCCATTATAATAATCTTTCAACTCTATTATGTAATAAAAGGGATTTCTGAAGTACTGGAACTGCTGAAAAAGGCTGACGATTATACATTGCTTTTGTGGGTAACGTTGGTACTGCAACTAAAAATTGTACTGACTGCAGCTTCATCTATCAATAACCATCATTTATAAAACATGTTAAGAGTGGGTCATCAATTGTAGTCCTTTGAATTAAATTAAAATAATTGTGGATTATTAAATTGAAAAAAGGTATAGGCCTACTGTTAATACTTTACTTGGCAAGTCACCGTTGACAACAGCGTTATTTCTTGCGTTTAATAGCTATCAATTTACACAGAAATGTTACGTTGGGGAGGAATGTGGATATCTGCTGTACTAAACGCGGTCTTTTTTAAAGCATTACCTGATTTAAGATTTTATTCATTTGGATAGAAATGCCAATTTCTAATTAGTAACAGATAAAAGCACATGTGTACTAAAGTAAAGAACACAACTACATTGTTAACACTCTATTACTATTAACACTCTATTACTATTCTCCCTTGATTTGACTATATTAGATAACAGTATCTTAAATTATATAATATTTTGCGGTATTGTTACCTTAGTTACCAGCAAACTCGATGTTTAAACTTGGTGAAGTTGGGTCCCAAACTCCCAACTTCCCAAGTTTTGTTGTGACCAAGGCTTACCGAAATAAACTGATTTACAAATTACCTGATAAATCATTTATATAAAGTGTATTATATTTAACTATTATTAAGTTTTTGAAACGAAAGAAAGTGAAATCAAACCTTATTATCTATCTGTCTCTACCAAAAGTAAATAAATGAGGTTTTAACCGTCTTTCGACACTCGACAGCGCGTGGATTCATTCAACTTTCCAAGCTTAATTTACCTTCAATGGACCATTTCATCCATTAGGCTTTAGCAAGAAACGCTGGAGTTACTATAGGGCAACTAAACCCTAATAAAGGCTAGTTTTGATCGCGCTGACATTTTTCAGTAAATCGGTGTATGCCTAGTATAATATCGCAAATCAAGGTATGTCGTAAATATTGTCAAAATGAATACTTAGAATTAATTTTTATCAATGAAAATCGCTTAGCGCCTAGTAAAATGTTTTACCTTTCATTTAAAACCGTTTTTAAGTCTAACAAACGTATATTTAATTCTAAAAGTGCCTGGACAAAATGGTTGTTTTCAAAAAAAATCCCATGTTATTTCTATGGGAAAATTTAACTTTTTCACCAAAAGGGCTGATTAATTTTATGCAAATGAAAACCACCCTTAACAACTTTATTTTTTATACATTAAACTAATGGGTGGATCTTTTTGAAATTTTAACCACATATTGAGGGCCCGAATTGTAGTTCTGTGGAATTTTTTCGAAACAATTAATACAATACAAAAAAAACTACATCCAAACAAAAAACCCTCCTTATACATTAAGAGCAGTATGAGGTCTTATCTAAGAGAGCTACCGCTCTCTCAGAATTACCGAAAAGACACCCAAATATTAATTACCGAAAATACACCCAAACATTATTTACCGAAAAGATACCAAAACATTAATAACCGAAAAGCCACCCTCCCGGAAGCTACACAAAATATTGTTTCTTTAAGAGCTTAAATCATTTACTACAGAAAAAGGCACAGAAGAATTCAACCCAAAACGCAATCTTCGCGCATTATAGAATATTTGCAAAATTTTGAATGTCGAAAATCCTTCCACTTTAACAATCACAACTTGCTTATTATTCCAAATTCACAGACTTAACACTACCCTGCACACAAATGCAAAATTTCTACTTTCCAAAGCGCCATCCAAAACCTCTATTTCTAAGTTGTAACCCTATCGTCCTTTCAAAATAGAGACCCTATTGGCAATTAACTAATAAATCGCCACATTACTGAAAGTAATTCTTGAAATCTCATTTCTATAATTTCAGAGTAAAACTATGCTATGGCTTGAACATCTTGTTTTTCTGATCGTAATGTTTTAATACTGAGCTAAGTTGATATAGATGAAATATATAATCGTTAGGTTTATTTGCCAATGTTTTTTATGTCACATTTTTTGTCATAACTTTTGATTTTCTGAACAGATTTTCAATTTGAAAAGAGTTTTGGATTCTACGTGACAAGACGCGGGCACAGATAGCATTGCTGATCCATTTGAAGCATTATTTCGTGACGTCATTATCGGGGGGCATTACCATTTGCGCTATAGCTTACGCCCTATTAGTGCCACCGTCTCATTTTTTATTTTAACAATAATTTGGAGAAGGCAACCTATCTAGAAAGTCCTATTTTGTTACTCTAGCTCAAATAGGAACAAAATGGCAGCCAAATGAAAATGTGCAGAAACTTTAGTCCGGGACTGTACATACCTTGAATTTGTAATTTCGCACTTGGAAGAGGCTGAATTAAAAATATTGATTTGGTGACAGGAATTAGTGATAGTGTGATTGAATCTATCATTTATTTTACCAGCAAAAAACGTATCTTCGTAGCAATAACCGTTGGCTGCTACGCGATGAAATCGTCTCGTCGCGTTGATTTTCATTTTAACGCGACAAAATCGTGTCGTTCATTTTCGATGGTTTTCTATTGGCTCAACCTTTGTCCAATAACCAGAAACATTTGCCCAAAGGGAGTTGTTTAATGATCTTCACTAACATAATTGGTACATTACCAGTTTCACGACATCAAATCTAGTATATCATTGGTCTACATTATCGTCGCGTCAAAATATTTTCAACGCGTCAAAATCATCTTGCATGTGCCACGATTGGCGAGTTAACGCGTTGAAATTCATGTCGTTCGGAGCTGAACACCGGTAATTCACCGATCCCTATTTTATTCGCAACCACGGGCTACGGTTCTTAGTTCAGAGCGTTTCCGAACACACTTCTTTTTAAATCCAAGAAAAAAAAATCCCAGCAACCAACCGAAGATTGCACAGTGCATAGTCATAGGTTCAGTTGTAACTTAATGGTTTTCTATCACTGAAGAAGAGCCCTTAAAAGTATGTAGGCATTGAAAACTACGCCTGGTCTTGCTTTTAGCCAACCAGGCATCGCAAATCGTTTGGAATAGCGATATTAACATGGCGGATTTCAGGAGGCGTATTGCCAAATAAATTCTATTATGAGACCTCAGCAAAGTTAATTACTTTATTTAATCACTGAAAATGAGGTAAATTTGGTTGTAAGAATCGCCGAATTAAAAATTATTATTTTAACAATTATAATTGAACGTTAACATTCGTGTGAGTTCAGCGCTATAATCTAAGCCTTGGCGTCAACTGCACTATAGAAGCCCGTTCAATCGGCCAATAAATGAGACATTTGGATTATCGGCGGGAAGTTCGAACGATGGCAAAAGCAACATTTAAGTTCTATGGGAGGAGGTAGCTTTTTGGCCATATCCTCTGTCCTATTGATCCAATTGACCTGAAATTTTGATAAGACGTGTGGTTCGATGTGTTTTATTAATTTAAAAAGGGTTCAAGATTTCAGAGTAGTGGGCAGATTTTATTTTTTTTAATAAATTATTAAACATATTGCTTAAGCATGACACTAAAAATCTTATAATTAAACAAAATTATAGTCCCAAAAGCCTAAAAACACGCCTATTTTGGAAAGGTTCAGAAGAGCTCTTGTGTTTCTACCACGTAAAAATCAATTTTAGTTCTAAATTGTATTTATTGAAAAGATTACATATTTTAGAATAAACATGATTAGAAGCTTACTGAAAAACGTTGGGGAAAATTTCATAATACCTGTTGATGTTGGTAAAAAACAAGGATATATAGTTTTAAATTATACTCAGTTGTCAAGGAGGGCCAAGAAGAAAAAAGTTCCCTCACAGCTGTCCTCTGACATTCAGAAGCTTCTTGTGTGGTAGACTTTATATTTTAAATTTTCATGCATTAATTTTTATCAGGAATTTCGATTACATCATCACATCAAAGCATCTTGAATTATAACCCAAACCAGGCTAAAAATCACTTTTAGTCACTATTATACAATCATTATTTTAAGCTTGAAAATACATTGAAGTCCCTTTCGCCATTGCCGATTCAATCTATGGCGCTACATTCTTTGGGGCAACAGGATTTCATGGGCTCCATGTCTTAATTGGTGCCAAGATGTAAGGCCTTGTCTCGATTGAAATCTTAGAAAATTGGTTCCAGAGGTCTAGGTTTCTTAAATCTAATATTCTCTAAAAGACATGTTTTGGAAAAGTAGGATGAGATTGGGTATTTTTTATCTTAGAAACCGGTTGTAAGTATTGAATTTACGATTTTGACATAGGAAATTAATTTTTATTTAAAAACTATTCATTCTATAAGCTTAGATCCTTTTCATTATAATAAAATAGATTGAAACACACTTCTCATTCAAATTTCAGGACATTTGGACCAGTAGATCCGAAGAAATATTCAGTCATCATTTTGACTTTTGGAAAATAGTTTTTATATCAAAAAAAAAACAAAAAAATTTGCCCACTACTCTGAAATCTTGAATCCTTTTTAAATTAATAAAACACATCGAACCACACGTCTTATTAAAATTTCAGGTCAATTGGATCAATAGGACAGAGGATATGGCCAAAAAGCTACCTCCTCCCATAGAACTTAAATGTTACTTTTGCCATCGTTCGAACTTCCCGCCGATAATCCAAAGGTCTCATTTATTGGCCGATTGAACGGGCTTCTATAGTGCAGTTGACGCCAAGGCTTAGATTATAGCGCTGAACTCACACGAATGTTAACGTTCAATTATAATTGTTAAAATAATAATTTTTAATTCGGCGATTCTTACAACCAAATTTACCTCATTTTCAGTGATTAAATAAAGTAATTAACTTTGCTGAGGTCTCATAATAGAATTTATTTGGCAATACGCCTCCTGAAATCCGCCATGTTAATATCGCTATTCCAAACGATTTGCGATGCCTGGTTGGCTAAAAGCAAGACCAGGCGTAGTTTTCAATGCCTACATACTTTTAAGGGCTCTTCTTCAGTGATAGAAAACCATAAAGTTACAACTGAACCTATGACTATGCACTGTGCAATCTTCGGTTGGTTGCTGGGATTTTTTTTCTTGGATTTAAAAAGAAGTGTGTTCGGAAACGCTCTGAACTAAGAACCGTAGCCCGTGGTTGCGAATAAAATAGGGATCGGTGAATTACCGGTGTTCAGCTCCGAACGACATGAATTTCAACGCGTTAACTCGCCAATCGTCTCACTTGCTACATGGTTTTGTAGCGTTGATTTTCATTTTTAACGCGACAAACTCGCCAATCGTGTCACATGCAACATGATTTTGACGCGTTGAAAATATTTTGACGCGATGATTTCGGATTTTTGTCGCGTTGATTTCGGGTTTTTTGTCGCGTTGAATTTCATTTTTAACGCGACAAACTCCCCAATCGTGTCACATGCTACATGATTTTGACGCGTTGAATCAAATGTTTCTGGTTATTGGACAAAGGTTGAGCCAATAGAAAACCATCGAAAATGAACGACACGATTTTGTCGCGTTAAAATGAAAATCAACGCGACGAGACGACTTCATCGCTTTAAAATATTTTCAACGCGTTAAAATTATTTTGTCGCGTTAAAATTTAAAGTCACGCCTTTGCCACTTCGTCCTGATTTCCGTAATATGATTCGTTAAAATATTTTTATTAAAAATATCCGTGGATTTGGTTGGTTATAAATTTTAACGCGAGAAAATTTTTTGGTCGCGTTGATTTTAAATTTTAACGCGTTGATTTGTGTTGCATGTGACACGATTGGCGTTCCATAGAGGAGAAAGCCACTCTTGCACTTACGCTGTTTTACCGCGGACTTTTATCTGATTTTACTCCCTTTCGTTGCAAAAACTGAATGATTTTTCGTAATTAAAGTAGATTAACCATTACAGGTAATTAAGCTAGATTAACGACTACAGGTAATTAAGCTAGATTAACGATTACAGGTAATTAAGCTAGATTAACGATTACAGGTAATAAAACTAGATAAACGATTACAGGTAATAAAACTAGATAAACGATTACAGGTAATAAAACTAGATAAACGATTACAGGTATTTAAGCTAGTTTAACGATTACAGGTAATTAAGCTAGATTAGCGATTACAGGTAATTAAGCTAGATTAGCGATTACTGGTAATAAAACTAGATAAAAGACTACAGGTAATTAAGCTACTTTAACGATTACAGGTAATTAAGCTAGATTAGCGATTACAGGTAATTAAGCTAGATTAGCGATTACAAATAATTAAGCTAGATTAGCGATTACAGGCAATTAAGCTATATTAGCGATTTTAGCTAATTAAGCTACATTAGCGATTACAGGCAATTAAGCTAGATTAGCGATTACAGATAATTAAGCTAGATTAGCGATTACAGGCAATTAAGCTAGATTAGCGATCACAAATAATTAAGCTAGATTAGTGATTAGAGGTAATTAAGCTAGATTAGCGATTACAGGTAATAAACTAGATCAACGATTACAGGTAATTAAGCTAGATTAGCGATTACAGATAATTAAGCTAGATTAGCGATTACTGGTAATTAAGCTTGATTAGCGATTACAGGTAATTAAGCTAGATTAGCGATTACAGGTAATTAAGCTAGATTAGCGATTACAAATAATTAAGCTAGATTAGCGATTACAGATAATTAAGCTAGATTAGCAATTACAAATAATTAAGCTAGATTAGCGATTACAGGTAATTAAGCTTGATTAGCGATTACAAATAATTAAGCTGGTTTAGCGATTACAGCTAATTAAGCTATATTAGCGATTACAGCTAATTAAGCTATATGAGCGATTACAGCTAATTAAGCTACATTAGTGATTACAGCTAATTAAGCTAGATTAGCGATTAAAGCTAATTAAGCTAGATAAGCGATTACAAATAATTAAGCTTGATTAGCGATTACAGCTAATTAAGCTGGATTATCGATTACAGCTAATTAAGCTGGATTATCGATTACAACTAATTAAGCTGGATTAGCGATTACAGATAATTAAGCTAGATTAGCGATTACAGGTAATTAAGCTTGATTAGCGATTACAAATAATTAAGCTAGATTAGTGATTAGAGGTAATTAAGCTAGATTAGCTATTACAGGTAATAAACTAGATCAACGATTACAGCTAATTAAGCTAGATTAGCGATTACAGATAATTAAGCTAGATTAGCGATTACAGGTAATTAAGCTAGATTAGCGATTACAAATAATTAAGCTAGATTAGCGATTACAGATAATTAAGCTAGATTAGCGATTACAGGTAATTAAGCTTGATTAGCGATTACAAATAATTAAGCTGGTTTAGCGATTACAGCTAATTAAGCTATATTAGCGATTACAGCTAATTAAGCTATATGAGCGATTACAGCTAATTAAGCTACATTAGTGATTACAGCTAATTAAGCTAGATTAGTGATTAAAGCTAATTAAGCTAGATAAGCGATTACAAATAATTAAGCTAGATAAGCGATTACAGCTAATTAAGCTGGATTATCGATTACAGCTAATTAAGCTGGATTATCGATTACAACTAATTAAGCTGGATTAGCGATTACAGCTAATTAAGCTGGATTATCGATTACAGCTAATTAAGCTGGATTATCGATTACAGCTAATTAAGCTGGATTATCGATTACAACTAATTAAGCTACATTATCGATTACAGCTAATTAAGCTGGATTATCGATTACAACTAATTAAGCTACATTAGTGATTACAGCTAATTAAGCTATATTAGCGAATACACCTAATTAAGCTACATTAGCGATTACAGCTAATTAATCTAAATTAGCGATTAAAGCCAATAAAGCTAGATTAGCGAATACACCTAATTAAGCTACATTAGCGATTACAGCTAATTAATCTAAATTAGCGATTAAAGCCAATAAAGCTAGATTAGCGAATGCAGCTAATTAAGCTGGATTATCGATTACAGCTAATTAAGCTGGATTATCGAATACAGTTAATTAAGCTGGATTAGCGATTACAGCTAACTAAGCTATATTAGCGATTACAGCTAATTATGCTGGACTATCGATTACAGCTAATTAAAATATATTAGCGATTACAGCTAATTAAGCTGGATTATCGATTACAGCTAATTAAGCTGGATTATCGATTACAGGTAATTAAGCTGGATTATCGATTACAGCTAATTAAGCTAGATTAGCGTTTACAGCTAATTAAGCTATATTAGCGAATACACCTAAAGAAGCTACATTAGCGATTACAGCTAATTAATCTAGATTAGCGATTAAAGCCAATAAAGCTAGATTAGCGAATGCAGCTAATTAAGCTGGATTATCGATTACAGCTAAATAAGCTGGATTATCGATTACAGTTAATTAAGCTGGATTAGCGATTACAGCTAATTAAGCTATTTTAGCAATTACAGCTAATTATGCTGGACTATCGATTACAGCTAATTAAAATATATTAGCGATTACAGCTAATTAAGCTGGATTATCGATTACAGCTAATTAAGCTGGATTATCGATTACAGCTAATTAAGCTGGATTATCGATTACAGGTAGTTAAGCTAGATTAGCGATTACAAATAATTAAGCTAGATTAGCGATTACAGGCAATTAAGCTATATTAGCGATTTTAGCTAATTAAGCTACATTAGCGATTACAGGCAATTAAGCTAGATTAGCGATTACAGATAATTAAGCTAGATTAGCGATTACAGGCAATTAAGCTAGATTAGCAATCACAAATAATTAAGCTAGATTAGTGATTAGAGGTAATTAAGCTAGATTAGCGATTACAGGTAATAAACTAGATCAACGATTACAGGTAATTAAGCTAGATTAGCGATTACAGATAATTAAGCTAGATTAGCGATTACTGGTAATTAAGCTTGATTAGCGATTACAGGTAATTAAGCTAGATTAGCGATTACAGGTAATTAAGCTAGATTAGCGATTACAAATAATTAAGCTAGATTAGCGATTACAGATAATTAAGCTAGATTAGCAATTACAAATAATTAAGCTAGATTAGCGATTACAGGTAATTAAGCTTGATTAGCGATTACAAATAATTAAGCTGGTTTAGCGATTACAGCTAATTAAGCTATATTAGCGATTACAGCTAATTAAGCTATATGAGCGATTACAGCTAATTAAGCTACATTAGTGATTACAGCTAATTAAGCTAGATTAGCGATTAAAGCTAATTAAGCTAGATAAGCGATTACAAATAATTAAGCTAGATTAGCGATTACAGCTAATTAAGCAGGATTATCGATTACAGCTAATTAAGCTGGATTATCGATTACAACTAATTAAGCTGGATTAGCGATTACAGATAATTAAGCTAGATTAGCGATTACAGGTAATTAAGCTTGATTAGCGATTACAAATAATTAAGCTAGATTAGTGATTAGAGGTAATTAAGCTAGATTAGCTATTACAGGTAATAAACTAGATCAACGATTACAGCTAATTAAGCTAGATTAGCGATTACAGATAATTAAGCTAGATTAGCGATTACAGGTAATTAAGCTAGATTAGCGATTACAAATAATTAAGCTAGATTAGCGATTACAGATAATTAAGCTAGATTAGCGATTACAGGTAATTAAGCTTGATTAGCGATTACAAATAATTAAGCTGGTTTAGCGATTACAGCTAATTAAGCTATATTAGCGATTACAGCTAATTAAGCTATATGAGCGATTACAGCTAATTAAGCTAGATTAGTGATTAAAGCTAATTAAGCTAGATAAGCGATTACAAATAATTAAGCTAGATTAGCGATTACAGCTAATTAAGCTGGATTATCGATTACAGCTAATTAAGCTGGATTATCGATTACAACTAATTAAGCTGGATTAGCGATTACAGCTAATTAAGCTGGATTATCGATTACAGCTAATTAAGCTGGATTATCGATTACAGCTAATTAAGCTGGATTATCGATTACAACTAATTAAGCTACATTATCGATTACAGCTAATTAAGCTGGATTATCGATTACAACTAATTAAGCTATATTAGCGATTACAGCTAATTATGCTGGACTATCGATTACAGCTAATTAAAATATATTAGCGATTACAGCTAATTAAGCTGGATTATCGATTACAGCTAATTAAGCTGGATTATCGATTACAGGTAATTAAGCTGGATTATCGATTACAGCTAATTAAGCTAGATTAGCGTTTACAGCTAATTAAGCTATATTAGCGAATACACCTAAAGAAGCTACATTAGCGATTACAGCTAATTAATCTAGATTAGCGATTAAAGCCAATAAAGCTAGATTAGCGAATGCAGCTAATTAAGCTGGATTATCGATTACAGCTAATTAAGCTGGATTATCGATTACAGTTAATTAAGCTGGATTAGCGATTACAGCTAATTAAGCTATTTTAGCGATTACAGCTAATTATGCTGGACTATCGATTACAGCTAATTAAAATATATTAGCGATTACAGCTAATTAAGCTGGATTATCGATTACAGCTAATTAAGCTGGATTATCGATTACAGCTAATTAAGCTGGATTATCGATTACAGGTAATTAAGCTGGATTATCGATTACAGCTAATTAAGCTGGATTATCGATTACAGGTAGTTAAGCTAGATTAGCGATTACAAATAATTAAGCTAGATTAGCGATTACAGGCAATTAAGCTATATTAGCGATTTTAGCTAATTAAGCTACATTAGCGATTACAGGCAATTAAGCTAGATTAGCGATTACAGATAATTAAGCTAGATTAGCGATTACAGGCAATTAAGCTAGATTAGCAATCACAAATAATTAAGCTAGATTAGTGATTAGAGGTAATTAAGCTAGATTAGCGATTACAGGTAATAAACTAGATCAACGATTACAGGTAATTAAGCTAGATTAGCGATTACAGATAATTAAGCTAGATTAGCGATTACTGGTAATTAAGCTTGATTAGCGATTACAGGTAATTAAGCTAGATTAGCGATTACAGGTAATTAAGCTAGATTAGCGATTACAAATAATTAAGCTAGATTAGCGATTACAGATAATTAAGCTAGATTAGCAATTACAAATAATTAAGCTAGATTAGCGATTACAGGTAATTAAGCTTGATTAGCGATTACAAATAATTAAGCTGGTTTAGCGATTACAGCTAATTAAGCTATATTAGCGATTACAGCTAATTAAGCTATATGAGCGATTACAGCTAATTAAGCTACATTAGTGATTACAGCTAATTAAGCTAGATTAGCGATTAAAGCTAATTAAGCTAGATAAGCGATTACAAATAATTAAGCTAGATTAGCGATTACAGCTAATTAAGCAGGATTATCGATTACAGCTAATTAAGCTGGATTATCGATTACAACTAATTAAGCTGGATTAGCGATTACAGATAATTAAGCTAGATTAGCGATTACAGGTAATTAAGCTTGATTAGCGATTACAAATAATTAAGCTAGATTAGTGATTAGAGGTAATTAAGCTAGATTAGCTATTACAGGTAATAAACTAGATCAACGATTACAGCTAATTAAGCTAGATTAGCGATTACAGATAATTAAGCTAGATTAGCGATTACAGGTAATTAAGCTAGATTAGCGATTACAAATAATTAAGCTAGATTAGCGATTACAGATAATTAAGCTAGATTAGCGATTACAGGTAATTAAGCTTGATTAGCGATTACAAATAATTAAGCTGGTTTAGCGATTACAGCTAATTAAGCTATATTAGCGATTACAGCTAATTAAGCTATATGAGCGATTACAGCTAATTAAGCTAGATTAGTGATTAAAGCTAATTAAGCTAGATAAGCGATTACAAATAATTAAGCTAGATTAGCGATTACAGCTAATTAAGCTGGATTATCGATTACAGCTAATTAAGCTGGATTATCGATTACAACTAATTAAGCTGGATTAGCGATTACAGCTAATTAAGCTGGATTATCGATTACAGCTAATTAAGCTGGATTATCGATTACAGCTAATTAAGCTGGATTATCGATTACAACTAATTAAGCTACATTATCGATTACAGCTAATTAAGCTGGATTATCGATTACAACTAATTAAGCTATATTAGCGATTACAGCTAATTATGCTGGACTATCGATTACAGCTAATTAAAATATATTAGCGATTACAGCTAATTAAGCTGGATTATCGATTACAGCTAATTAAGCTGGTTTAGCGATTACAGCTAATTAAGCTATATTAGCGATTACAGCTAATTAAGCTATATGAGCGATTACAGCTAATTAAGCTACATTAGTGATTACAGCTAATTAAGCTAGATTAGTGATTAAAGCTAATTAAGCTAGATAAGCGATTACAAATAATTAAGCTAGATTAGCGATTACAGCTAATTAAGCTGGATTATCGATTACAGCTAATTAAGCTGGATTATCGATTACAACTAATTAAGCTGGATTAGCGATTACAGCTAATTAAGCTGGATTATCGATTACAGCTAATTAAGCTGGATTATCGATTACAGCTAATTAAGCTGGATTATCGATTACAACTAATTAAGCTACATTATCGATTACACCTAATTAAGCTGGATTATCGATTACAACTAATTTAGCTACATTAGTGATTACAGCTAATTAAGCTATATTAGCGAATACACCTAATTAAGCTACATTAGCGATTACAGCTAATTAATCTAGATTAGCGATTAAAGCCAATAATTCTAGATTAGCGAATGCAGCTAATTAAGCTGGATTATCGATTACAGCTAATTAAGCTGGACTATCGATTACAGCTAATTAAAATATATTAGCGATTACAGCTAATTAAGCTGGATTATCGATTACAGCTAATTAAGCTGGATTATCGATTACAGCTAATTAAGCTGGATTATCGATTACAGGTAATTAAGCTGGATTATCGATTACAGCTAATTAAGCTAGATTAGCGTTTACAGCTAATTAAGCTATATTAGCGAATACACCTAATGAAGCTACATTAGCGATTACAGCTAATTAATCTAGATTAGCGATTAAAGCCAATAAAGCTAGATTAGCGAATGCAGCTAATTAAGCTGGATTATCGATTACAGCTAATTAAGCTGGATTATCGATTACAGGTAATTAAGCTGGATTATCGATTACAGCTAATTAAGCTAGATTAGCGTTTACAGCTAATTAAGCTATATTAGCGAATACACCTAATGAAGCTACATTAGCGATTACAGCTAATTAATCTAGATTAGCGATTAAAGCCAATAAAGCTAGATTAGCGAATGCAGCTAATTAAGCTGGATTATCGATTACAGCTAATTAAGCTGGATTATCGAATACAGTTAATTAAGCTGGATTAGCGATTACAGCTAATTAAGCTATATTAGCGATTACAGCTAATTATGCTGGACTATCGATTACAGCTAATTAAAATATATTAGCGATTACAGCTAATTAAGCTGGATTATCGATTACAGCTAATTAAGCTGGATTATCGATTACAGCTAATTAAGCTGGATTATCGATTACAGGTAATTAAGCTGGATTATCGATTACAGCTAATTAAGCTAGATTAGCGTTTACAGCTAATTAAGCTATATTAGCGAATACACCTAATGAAGCTACATTAGCGATTACAGCTAATTAATCTAGATTAGCGATTAAAGCCAATAAAGCTAGATTAGCGAATGCAGCTAATTAAGCTGGATTATCGATTACAGCTAATTAAGCTGGATTATCGATTACAGTTAATTAAGCTGGATTAGCGATTACAGCTAATTAAGCTATTTTAGCGATTACAGCTAATTATGCTGGACTATCGATTACAGCTAATTAAAATATATTAGCGATTACAGCTAATTAAGCTGGATTATCGATTACAGCTAATTAAGCTGGATTATCGATTACAGCTAATTAAGCTGGATTATCGATTACAGGTAATTAAGCTGGATTATCGATTACAGCTAATTAAGCTGGATTATCGATTACAGGTAGTTAAGCTAGATTAGCGATTACAAATAATTAAGCTAGATTAGCGATTACAGGCAATTAAGCTATATTAGCGATCACAAATAATTAAGCTAGATTAGTGATTAGAGGTAATTAAGCTAGATTAGCGATTACAGGTAATAAACTAGATCAACGATTACAGGTAATTAAGCTAGATTAGCGATTACAGATAATTAAGCTAGATTAGCGATTACTGGTAATTAAGCTTGATTAGCGATTACAGGTAATTAAGCTAGATTAGCGATTACAGGTAATTAAGCTAGATTAGCGATTACAAATAATTAAGCTAGATTAGCGATTACAGATAATTAAGCTAGATTAGCAATTACAAATAATTAAGCTAGATTAGCGATTACAGGTAATTAAGCTTGATTAGCGATTACAAATAATTAAGCTGGTTTAGCGATTACAGCTAATTAAGCTATATTAGCGATTACAGCTAATTAAGCTATATGAGCGATTACAGCTAATTAAGCTACATTAGTGATTACAGCTAATTAAGCTAGATTAGCGATTAAAGCTAATTAAGCTAGATAAGCGATTACAAATAATTAAGCTAGATTAGCGATTACAGCTAATTAAGCTGGATTATCGATTACAGCTAATTAAGCTGGATTATCGATTACAACTAATTAAGCTGGATTAGCGATTACAGATAATTAAGCTAGATTAGCGATTACAGGTAATTAAGCTTGATTAGCGATTACAAATAATTAAGCTAGATTAGTGATTAGAGGTAATTAAGCTAGATTAGCTATTACAGGTAATAAACTAGATCAACGATTACAGCTAATTAAGCTAGATTAGCGATTACAGATAATTAAGCTAGATTAGCGATTACAGGTAATTAAGCTAGATTAGCGATTACAAATAATTAAGCTAGATTAGCGATTACAGATAATTAAGCTAGATTAGCGATTACAGGTAATTAAGCTTGATTAGCGATTACAAATAATTAAGCTGGTTTAGCGATTACAGCTAATTAAGCTATATTAGCGATTACAGCTAATTAAGCTATATGAGCGATTACAGCTAATTAAGCTACATTAGTGATTACAGCTAATTAAGCTAGATTAGTGATTAAAGCTAATTAAGCTAGATAAGCGATTACAAATAATTAAGCTAGATTAGCGATTACAGCTAATTAAGCTGGATTATCGATTACAGCTAATTAAGCTGGATTATCGATTACAACTAATTAAGCTGGATTAGCGATTACAGCTAATTAAGCTGGATTATCGATTACAGCTAATTAAGCTGGATTATCGATTACAGCTAATTAAGCTGGATTATCGATTACAACTAATTAAGCTACATTATCGATTACACCTAATTAAGCTGGATTATCGATTACAACTAATTTAGCTACATTAGTGATTACAGCTAATTAAGCTATATTAGCGAATACACCTAATTAAGCTACATTAGCGATTACAGCTAATTAATCTAGATTAGCGATTAAAGCCAATAATTCTAGATTAGCGAATGCAGCTAATTAAGCTGGATTATCGATTACAGCTAATTAAGCTGGACTATCGATTACAGCTAATTAAAATATATTAGCGATTACAGCTAATTAAGCTGGATTATCGATTACAGCTAATTAAGCTGGATTATCGATTACAGCTAATTAAGCTGGATTATCGATTACAGGTAATTAAGCTGGATTATCGATTACAGCTAATTAAGCTAGATTAGCGTTTACAGCTAATTAAGCTATATTAGCGAATACACCTAATGAAGCTACATTAGCGATTACAGCTAATTAATCTAGATTAGCGATTAAAGCCAATAAAGCTAGATTAGCGAATGCAGCTAATTAAGCTGGATTATCGATTACAGCTAATTAAGCTGGATTATCGATTACAGGTAATTAAGCTGGATTATCGATTACAGCTAATTAAGCTAGATTAGCGTTTACAGCTAATTAAGCTATATTAGCGAATACACCTAATGAAGCTACATTAGCGATTACAGCTAATTAATCTAGATTAGCGATTAAAGCCAATAAAGCTAGATTAGCGAATGCAGCTAATTAAGCTGGATTATCGATTACAGCTAATTAAGCTGGATTATCGATTACAGTTAATTAAGCTGGATTAGCGATTACAGCTAATTAAGCTATTTTAGCGATTACAGCTAATTATGCTGGACTATCGATTACAGCTAATTAAAATATATTAGCGATTACAGCTAATTAAGCTGGATTATCGATTACAGCTAATTAAGCTGGATTATCGATTACAGCTAATTAAGCTGGATTATCGATTACAGGTAATTAAGCTGGATTATCGATTACAGCTAATTAAGCTGGATTATCGATTACAGGTAGTTAAGCTAGATTAGCGATTTCAAATAATTAAGCTAGATTAGCGATTACAGGCAATTAAGCTATATTAGCGATTTTAGCTAATTAAGCTACATTAGCGATTACAGGCAATTAAGCTAGATTAGCGATTACAGATAATTAAGCTAGATTAGCGATTACAGGCAATTAAGCTAGATTAGCGATCACAAATAATTAAGCTAGATTAGTGATTAGAGGTAATTAAGCTAGATTAGCGATTACAGGTAATAAACTAGATCAACGATTACAGGTAATTAAGCTAGATTAGCGATTACAGATAATTAAGCTAGATTAGCGATTACTGGTAATTAAGCTTGATTAGCGATTACAGGTAATTAAGCTAGATTAGCGATTACAGGTAATTAAGCTAGATTAGCGATTACAAATAATTAAGCTAGATTAGCGATTACAGATAATTAAGCTAGATTAGCAATTACAAATAATTAAGCTAGATTAGCGATTACAGGTAATTAAGCTTGATTAGCGATTACAAATAATTAAGCTGGTTTAGCGATTAAAGCTAATTAAGCTATATTAGCGATTACAGCTAATTAAGCTATATGAGCGATTACAGCTAATTAAGCTACATTAGTGATTACAGCTAATTAAGCTAGATTAGCGATTAAAGCTAATTAAGCTAGATAAGCGATTACAAATAATTAAGCTAGATTAGCGATTACAGCTAATTAAGCTGGATTATCGATTACAGCTAATTAAGCTGGATTATCGATTACAACTAATTAAGCTGGATTAGCGATTACAGATAATTAAGCTAGATTAGCGATTACAGGTAATTAAGCTTGATTAGCGATTACAAATAATTAAGCTAGATTAGTGATTAGAGGTAATTAAGCTAGATTAGCTATTACAGGTAATAAACTAGATCAACGATTACAGCTAATTAAGCTAGATTAGCGATTACAGATAATTAAGCTAGATTAGCGATTACAGGTAATTAAGCTAGATTAGCGATTACAAATAATTAAGCTAGATTAGCGATTACAGATAATTAAGCTAGATTAGCGATTACAGGTAATTAAGCTTGATTAGCGATTACAAATAATTAAGCTGGTTTAGCGATTACAGCTAATTAAGCTATATTAGCGATTACAGCTAATTAAGCTATATGAGCGATTACAGCTAATTAAGCTACATTAGTGATTACAGCTAATTAAGCTAGATTAGTGATTAAAGCTAATTAAGCTAGATAAGCGATTACAAATAATTAAGCTAGATTAGCGATTACAGCTAATTAAGCTGGATTATCGATTACAGCTAATTAAGCTGGATTATCGATTACAACTAATTAAGCTGGATTAGCGATTACAGCTAATTAAGCTGGATTATCGATTACAGCTAATTAAGCTGGATTATCGATTACAGCTAATTAAGCTGGATTATCGATTAAAACTAATTAAGCTACATTATCGATTACAGCTAATTAAGCTGGATTATCGATTACAACTAATTAAGCTACATTAGTGATTACAGCTAATTAAGCTATATTAGCGAATACACCTAATTAAGCTACATTAGCGATTACAGCTAATTAATCTAGATTAGCGATTAAAGCCAATAATTCTAGATTAGCGAATGCAGCTAATTAAGCTGGATTATCGATTACAGCTAATTAAGCTGGATTATCGATTACAGGTAGTTAAGCTAGATTAGCGATTACAGGTAATTAAGCTAGATTAGCGATTACAAATAATTAAGCTAGATTAGCGATTACAGATAATTAAGCTAGATTAGCAATTACAAATAATTAAGCTAGATTAGCGATTACAGGTAATTAAGCTTGATTAGCGATTACAAATAATTAAGCTGGTTTAGCGATTACAGCTAATTAAGCTATATTAGCGATTACAGCTAATTAAGCTATATGAGCGATTACAGCTAATTAAGCTACATTAGTGATTACAGCTTATTAAGCTAGATTAGCGATTAAAGCTAATTAAGCTAGATAAGCGATTACAAATAATTAAGCTAGATTAGCGATTACAGCTAATTAAGCTGGATTATCGATTACAGCTAATTAAGCTGGATTATCGATTACAACTAATTAAGCTGGATTAGCGATTACAGATAATTAAGCTAGATTAGCGATTACAGGTAATTAAGCTTGATTAGCGATTACAAATAATTAAGCTAGATTAGTGATTAGAGGTAATTAAGCTAGATTAGCTATTACAGGTAATAAACTAGATCAACGATTACAGCTAATTAAGCTAGATTAGCGATTACAGATAATTAAGCTAGATTAGCGATTACAGGTAATTAAGCTAGATTAGCGATTACAAATAATTAAGCTAGATTAGCGATTACAGATAATTAAGCTAGATTAGCGATTACAGGTAATTAAGCTTGATTAGCGATTACAAATAATTAAGCTGGTTTAGCGATTACAGCTAATTAAGCTATATTAGCGATTACAGCTAATTAAGCTATATGAGCGATTACAGCTAATTAAGCTACATTAGTGATTACAGCTAATTAAGCTAGATTAGTGATTAAAGCTAATTAAGCTAGATAAGCGATTACAAATAATTAAGCTAGATTAGCGATTACAGCTAATTAAGCTGGATTATCGATTACAGCTAATTAAGCTGGATTATCGATTACAACTAATTAAGCTGGATTAGCGATTACAGCTAATTAAGCTGGATTATCGATTACAGCTAATTAAGCTGGATTATCGATTACAGCTAATTAAGCTGGATTATCGATTACAACTAATTAAGCTACATTATCGATTACAGCTAATTAAGCTGGATTATCGATTACAACTAATTAAGCTACATTAGTGATTACAGCTAATTAAGCTATATTAGCGAATACACCTAATTAAGCTACATTAGCGATTACAGCTAATTAATCTAGATTAGCGATTAAAGCCAATAATTCTAGATTAGCGAATGCAGCTAATTAAGCTGGATTATCGATTACAGCTAATTAAGCTGGATTATCGAATACAGTTAATTAAGCTGGATTAGCGATTACAGCTAATTAAGCTATATGAGCGATTACAGCTAATTATGCTGGACTATCGATTACAGCTAATTAAAATATATTAGCGATTACAGCTAATTAAGCTGGATTATCGATTACAGCTAATTAAGCTGGATTATCGATTACAGCTAATTAAGCTGGATTATCGATTACAGGTAATTAAGCTGGATTATCGATTACAGCTAATTAAGCTAGATTAGCGTTTACAGCTAATTAAGCTATATTAGCGAATACACCTAATGAAGCTACATTAGCGATTACAGCTAATTAATCTAGATTAGCGATTAAAGCCAATAAAGCTAGATTAGCGAATGCAGCTAATTAAGCTGGATTATCGATTACAGCTAATTAAGCTGGATTATCGATTACAGTTAATTAAGCTGGATTAGCGATTACAGCTAATTAAGCTATTTTAGCGATTACAGCTAATTATGCTGGACTATCGATTACAGCTAATTAAAATATATTAGCGATTACAGCTAATTAAGCTGGATTATCGATTACAGCTAATTAAGCTGGATTATCGATTACAGCTAATTAAGCTGGATAATCGATTACAGGTAATTAAGCTGGATTATCGATTACAGCTAATTAAGCTGGATTATCGATTACAGGTAGTTAAGCTAGATTAGCGATTACAAATAATTAAGCTAGATTAGCGATTACGGGCAATTAAGCTATATTAGCGATTTTAGCTAATTAAGCTACATTAGCGATTACAGGCAATTAAGCTAGATTAGCGATTACAGATAATTAAGCTAGATTAGCGATTACAGGCAATTAAGCTAGATTAGCGATCACAAATAATTAAGCTAGATTAGTGATTAGAGGTAATTAAGCTAGATTAGCGATTACAGGTAATAAACTAGATCAACGATTACAGGTAATTAAGCTAGATTAGCGATTACAGATAATTAAGCTAGATTAGCGATTACTGGTAATTAAGCTTGATTAGCGATTACAGGTAATTAAGCTAGATTAGCGATTACAGGTAATTAAGCTAGATTAGCGATTACAAATAATTAAGCTAGATTAGCGATTACAGATAATTAAGCTAGATTAGCAATTACAAATAATTAAGCTAGATTAGCGATTACAGGTAATTAAGCTTGATTAGCGATTACAAATAATTAAGCTGGTTTAGCGATTACAGCTAATTAAGCTATATTAGCGATTACAGCTAATTAAGCTATATGAGCGATTACAGCTAATTAAGCTACATTAGTGATTACAGCTAATTAAGCTAGATTAGTGATTAAAGCTAATTAAGCTAGATAAGCGATTACAAATAATTAAGCTAGATTAGCGATTACAGCTAATTAAGCTGGATTATCGATTACAGCTAATTAAGCTGGATTATCGATTACAACTAATTAAGCTGGATTAGCGATTACAGCTAATTAAGCTGGATTATCGATTACAGCTAATTAAGCTGGATTATCGATTACAGCTAATTAAGCTGGATTATCGATTACAACTAATTAAGCTACATTATCGATTACAGCTAATTAAGCTGGATTATCGATTACAACTAATTAAGCTACATTAGTGATTACAGCTAATTAAGCTATATTAGCGAATACACCTAATTAAGCTACATTAGCGATTACAGCTAATTAATCTAGATTAGCGATTAAAGCCAATAATTCTAGATTAGCGAATGCAGCTAATTAAGCTGGATTATCGATTACAGCTAATTAAGCTGGATTATCGAATACAGTTAATTAAGCTGGATTAGCGATTACAGCTAATTAAGCTATATGAGCGATTACAGCTAATTATGCTGGACTATCGATTACAGCTAATTAAAATATATTAGCGATTACAGCTAATTAAGCTGGATTATCGATTACAGCTAATTAAGCTGGATTATCGATTACAGCTAATTAAGCTGGATTATCGATTACAGGTAATTAAGCTGGATTATCGATTACAGCTAATTAAGCTAGATTAGCGTTTACAGCTAATTAAGCTATATTAGCGAATACACCTAATGAAGCTACATTAGCGATTACAGCTAATTAATCTAGATTAGCGATTAAAGCCAATAAAGCTAGATTAGCGAATGCAGCTAATTAAGCTGGATTATCGATTACAGCTAATTAAGCTGGATTATCGATTACAGTTAATTAAGCTGGATTAGCGATTACAGCTAATTAAGCTATTTTAGCGATTACAGCTAATTATGCTGGACTATCGATTACAGCTAATTAAAATATATTAGCGATTACAGCTAATTAAGCTGGATTATCGATTACAGCTAATTAAGCTGGATTATCGATTACAGCTAATTAAGCTGGATAATCGATTACAGGTAATTAAGCTGGATTATCGATTACAGCTAATTAAGCTGGATTATCGATTACAGGTAGTTAAGCTAGATTAGCGATTACAAATAATTAAGCTAGATTAGCGATTACGGGCAATTAAGCTATATTAGCGATTTTAGCTAATTAAGCTACATTAGCGATTACAGGCAATTAAGCTAGATTAGCGATTACAGATAATTAAGCTAGATTAGCGATTACAGGCAATTAAGCTAGATTAGCGATCACAAATAATTAAGCTAGATTAGTGATTAGAGGTAATTAAGCTAGATTAGCGATTACAGGTAATAAACTAGATCAACGATTACAGGTAATTAAGCTAGATTAGCGATTACAGATAATTAAGCTAGATTAGCGATTACTGGTAATTAAGCTTGATTAGCGATTACAGGTAATTAAGCTAGATTAGCGATTACAGGTAATTAAGCTAGATTAGCGATTACAAATAATTAAGCTAGATTAGCGATTACAGATAATTAAGCTAGATTAGCAATTACAAATAATTAAGCTAGATTAGCGATTACAGGTAATTAAGCTTGATTAGCGATTACAAATAATTAAGCTGGTTTAGCGATTACAGCTAATTAAGCTATATTAGCGATTACAGCTAATTAAGCTATATGAGCGATTACAGCTAATTAAGCTACATTAGTGATTACAGCTAATTAAGCTAGATTAGCGATTAAAGCTAATTAAGCTAGATAAGCGATTACAAATAATTAAGCTAGATTAGCGATTACAGCTAATTAAGCTGGATTATCGATTACAGCTAATTAAGCTGGATTATCGATTACAACTAATTAAGCTGGATTAGCGATTACAGATAATTAAGCTAGATTAGCGATTACAGGTAATTAAGCTTGATTAGCGATTACAAATAATTAAGCTAGATTAGTGATTAGAGGTAATTAAGCTAGATTAGCTATTACAGGTAATAAACTAGATTAGCGATTACAAATAATTAAGCTAGATTAGCGATTACAGATAATTAAGCTAGATTAGCGATTACAGGTAATTAAGCTTGATTAGCGATTACAAATAATTAAGCTGGTTTAGCGATTACAGCTAATTAAGCTATATTAGCGATTACAGCTAATTAAGCTATATGAGCGATTACAGCTAATTAAGCTACATTAGTGATTACAGCTAATTAAGCTAGATTAGTGATTAAAGCTAATTAAGCTAGATAAGCGATTACAAATAATTAAGCTAGATTAGCGATTACAGCTAATTAAGCTGGATTATCGATTACAGCTAATTAAGCTGGATTATCGATTACAACTAATTAAGCTGGATTAGCGATTACAGCTAATTAAGCTGGATTATCGATTACAGCTAATTAAGCTGGATTATCGATTACAGCTAATTAAGCTGGATTATCGATTACAACTAATTAAGCTACATTATCGATTACAGCTAATTAAGCTGGATTATCGATTACAACTAATTAAGCTACATTAGTGATTACAGCTAATTAAGCTATATTAGCGAATACACCTAATTAAGCTACATTAGCGATTACAGCTAATTAATCTAGATTAGCGATTAAAGCCAATAATTCTAGATTAGCGAATGCAGCTAATTAAGCTGGATTATCGATTACAGCTAATTAAGCTGGATTATCGAATACAGTTAATTAAGCTGGATTAGCGATTACAGCTAATTAAGCTATATGAGCGATTACAGCTAATTATGCTGGACTATCGATTACAGCTAATTAAAATATATTAGCGATTACAGCTAATTAAGCTGGATTATCGATTACAGCTAATTAAGCTGGATTATCGATTACAGCTAATTAAGCTGGATTATCGATTACAGGTAATTAAGCTGGATTATCGATTACAGCTAATTAAGCTAGATTAGCGTTTACAGCTAATTAAGCTATATTAGCGAATACACCTAATGAAGCTACATTAGCGATTACAGCTAATTAATCTAGATTAGCGATTAAAGCCAATAAAGCTAGATTAGCGAATGCAGCTAATTAAGCTGGATTATCGATTACAGCTAATTAAGCTGGATTATCGATTACAGTTAATTAAGCTGGATTAGCGATTACAGCTAATTAAGCTATTTTAGCGATTACAGCTAGTTATGCTGGACTATCGATTACAGCTAATTAAAATATATTAGCGATTACAGCTAATTAAGCTGGATTATCGATTACAGCTAATTAAGCTGGATTATCGATTACAGCTAATTAAGCTGGATAATCGATTACAGGTAATTAAGCTGGATTATCGATTACAGCTAATTAAGCTGGATTATCGATTACAGGTAGTTAAGCTAGATTAGCGATTACAAATAATTAAGCTAGATTAGCGATTACAGGCAATTAAGCTATATTAGCGATTTTAGCTAATTAAGCTACATTAGCGATTACAGGCAATTAAGCTAGATTAGCGATTACAGGCAATTAAGCTAGATTAGTGATTAGAGGTAATTAAGCTAGATTAGCGATTACAGGTAATAAACTTGATCAACGATTACAGGTAATTAAGCTAGATTAGCGATTACAGATAATTAAGCTAGATTAGCGATTACTGGTAATTAAGCTTGATTAGCGATTACAGGTAATTAAGCTAGATTAGCGATTACAGGTAATTAAGCTAGAATAGCGATTACAGGTAATTAAGCTTGATTAGCGATTACAAATCATTAAGCTAGATTATCGATTACAGCTAATTAAGCTGGATTATCGATTACAACTAATTAAGCTGGATTAGCGATTACAGATAATTAAGCTAGATTAGCGATTACAGGTAATTAAGCTTGATTAGCGATTACAGCTAATTAAGCAATATGAGTGATTACAGCTAATTAAGCTACATTAGTGATTACAGCTAATTAAGCTAGATTAGCGATTAAAGCTAATTAAGCTAGATAAGCGATTACAAATAATTAAGCTAGATTAGCGATTACAGCTAATTAAGCTGGATTATCGATTACAGCTAATTAAGCTGGATTATCGATTACAACTAATTAAGCTGGATTAGCGATTACAGATAATTAAGCTAGATTAGCGATTACAGGTAATTAAGCTTGATTAGCGATTACAAATAATTAAGCTTGATTAGCGATTACAGGTAATTAAGCTAGATTAGCGATTACAGCTAATTAAGCTGGATTATCGATTACAACTAATTAAGCTTGATTAGCGATTACAGGTAATTAAGCTAGATTAGCGATTACAGGTAATTAAGCTAGATTAGCGATTACAAATAATTAAGCTAGATTAGCGATTACAGATAATTAAGCAAGATTAGCAATTACAAATAATTAAGCTGGTTTAGCGATTACAGCTAATTAAGCTATATTAGCGATTACAGCTAATTAAGCTATATGAGCGATTACAGCTAATTAAGCTACATTAGTGATTACAGCTAATTAAGCTAGATTAGCGATTAAAGCTAATTAAGCTAGATAAGCGATTACAAATAATTAAGCTAGATTAGCGATTACAGCTAATTAAGCTGGATTATCGATTACAGCTAATTAAGCTGGATTATCGATTACAACTAATTAAGCTGGATTAGCGATTACAGATAATTAAGCTAGATTAGCGATTACAGGTAATTAAGCTTGATTAGCGATTACAAATAATTAAGCTAGATTAGTGATTAGAGGTAATTAAGCTAGATTAGCTATTACAGGTAATAAACTAGATCAACGATTACAGCTTTTTAAGCTAGATTAGCGATTACAGATAATTAAGCTAGATTAGCGATTACAGGTAATTAAGCTAGATTAGCGATTACAAATAATTAAGCTAGATTAGCGATTACAGATAATTAAGCTAGATTAGCAATTACAAATAATTAAGCTGTATTAGCGATTACAGCTAATTAAGCTGGATTATCGATTACAGCTAATGAAGCTGGATTATCGATTACAGCTAATTAAGCTGGATTATCGATTACAACTAATTAAGCTGGATTAGCGATTACAGATAATTAAGCTAGATTAGCGATTACAGGTAATTAAGCTTGATTAGCGATTACAAATAATTAAGCTAGATTAGTGATTAGAGGTAATTAAGCTAGATTAGCTATTACAGGTAATAAACTAGATCAACGATTACAGCTTATTAAGCTAGATTAGCGATTACAGCTAATTAAGCTGGATTATCGATTACAGCTAATTAAGCTGGATTATCGATTACAACTAATTAAGCTGGATTAGCGATTACAGATAATTAAGCTAGATTAGCGATTACAGGTAATTAAGCTTGATTAGCGATTACAAATAATTAAGCTAGATTAGTGATTAGAGGTAATTAAGCTAGATTAGCGATTACAGGTAATTAAGCTTGATTAGCGATTACAGATAATTAAGCTAGATTAGCGTTTACTGGTAATTAAGCTTGATTAGCGATTACAGGTAATTAAGATAGATTAGCGATTACAGCTAATTAAGCTATATGAGCGATTACAGCTAATTAAGCTACATTAGTGATTACAGCTAATTAAGCTAGATTAGTGATTAAAGCTAATTAAGCTAGATAAGCGATTACAAATAATTAAGCTAGATTAGCGATTACAGCTAATTAAGCTGGATTATCGATTACAGCTAATTAAGCTGGATTATCGATTACAACTAATTAAGCTGGATTAGCGATTACAGCTAATTAAGCTGGATTATCGATTACAGCTAATTAAGCTGGATTATCGATTACAACTAATTAAGCTACATTATCGATTACAGCTAATTAAGCTGGATTATCGATTACAACTAATTAAGCTACATTAGTGATTACAGCTAATTAAGCTATATTAGCGAATACACCTAATTAAGCTACATTAGCGATTACAGCTAATTAATCTAGATTAGCGATTAAAGCCAATAAAGCTAGATTAGCGAATGCAGCTAATTAAGCTGGATTATCGATTACAGCTAATTAAGCTGGATTATCGAATACAGTTAATTAAGCTGGATTAGCGATTACAGCTAATTAAGCTATATTAGCGATTACAGCTAATTATGCTGGACTATCGATTACAGCTAATTAAAATATATTAGCGATTACAGCTAATTAAGCTGGATTATCGATTACAGCTAATTAAGCTGGATTATCGATTACAGCTAATTAAGCTGGATTATCGATTACAGGTAATTAAGCTGGATTATCGATTACAGCTAATTAAGCTAGATTAGCGTTTACAGGTAGTTAAGCTAGATTAGCGATTACAAATAATTAAGCTAGATTAGCGATTACAGGCAATTAAGCTATATTAGCGATTTTAGCTAATTAAGCTACATTAGCGATTACAGGCAATTAAGCTAGATTAGCGATTACAGATAATTAAGCTAGATTAGCGATTACAGGCAATTAAGCTAGATTAGCGATTACAAATAATTAAGCTAGATTAGTGATTAGAGGTAATTAAGCTAGATTAGCGATTACAGGTAATAAACTTGATCAACGATTACAGGTAATTAAGCTAGATTAGCGATTACAGATAATTAAGCTAGATTAGCGATTACTGGTAATTAAGCTTGATTAGCGATTACAGCTAATTAAGCTAGATTAGCGATTACAGATAATTAAGCTAGATTAGCGATTACAGGTAATTAAGCTAGATTAGCGATTACAAATAATTAAGCTAGATTAGCGATTACAGATAATTAAGCTAGATTAGCGATTACAGGTAATTAAGCTTGATTAGCGATTACAAATAATTAAGCTGGTTTAGCGATTACAGCTAATTAAGCTATATTAGCGATTACAGCTAATTAAGCTATATGAGCGATTACAGCTAATTAAGCTACATTAGTGATTACAGCTAATTAAGCTAGATTAGTGATTAAAGCTAATTAAGCTAGATAAGCGATTACAAATAATTAAGCTAGATTAGAGATTACAGCTAATTAAGCTGGATTATCGATTACAGCTAATTAAGCTGGATTATCGATTACAACTAATTAAGCTGGATTAGCGATTACAGCTAATTAAGCTGGATTATCGATTACAGCTAATTAAGCTGGATTATCGATTACAGCTAATTAAGCTGGATTATCGATTACAACTAATTAAGCTACATTATCGATTACAGCTAATTAAGCTGGATTATCGATTACAACTAATTAAGCTACATTAGTGATTACAGCTAATTAAGCTATATTAGCGAATACACCTAATTAAGCTACATTAGCGATTACAGCTAATTAATCTAGATTAGCGATTAAAGCCAATAAAGCTAGATTAGCGAATGCAGCTAATTAAGCTGGATTATCGATTACAGCTAATTAAGCTGGATTATCGAATACAGTTAATTAAGCTGGATTAGCGATTACAGCTAATTAAGCTATATTAGCGATTACAGCTAATTATGCTGGACTATCGATTACAGCTAATTAAAATATATTAGCGATTACAGCTAATTAAGCTGGATTATCGATTACAGCTAATTAAGCTGGATTATCGATTACAGCTAATTAAGCTGGATTATCGATTACAGGTAATTAAGCTGGATTATCGATTACAGCTAATTAAGCTAGATTAGCGTTTACAGCTAATTAAGCTATATTAGCGAATACACCTAATGAAGCTACATTAGCGATTACAGCTAATTAATCTAGATTAGCGATTAAAGCCAATAAAGCTAGATTAGCGAATGCAGCTAATTAAGCTGGATTATCGATTACAGCTAATTAAGCTGGATTATCGATTACAGTTAATTAAGCTGGATTAGCGATTACAGCAAATTAAGCTATTTTAGCGATTACAGCTAATTATGCTGGACTATCGATTACAGCTAATTAAAATATATTAGCGATTACAGCTAATTAAGCTGGATTATCGATTACAGCTAATTAAGCTGGATTATCGATTACAGCTAATTAAGCTGATAATCGATTACAGGTAATTAAGCTGGATTATCGATTACAGCTAATTAAGGTGGATTATCGATTACAGGTAGTTAAGCTAGATTAGCGATTACAAATAATTAAGCTAGATTAGCGATTACAGGCAATTAAGCTATATTAGCGATATTAGCTAATTAAGCTACATTAGCGATTACAGGCAATTAAGCTAGATTAGCGATTACAGATAATTAAGCTAGATTAGCGATTACAGGCAATTAAGCTAGATTAGCGATTACAAATAATTAAGCTAGATTAGTGATTAGAGGTAATTAAGCTAGATTAGCGATTACAGGTAATAAACTTGATCAACGATTACAGGTAATTAAGCTAGATTAGCGATTACAGATAATTAAGCTAGATTAGCGATTACTGGTAATTAAGCTTGATTAGCGATTACAGGTAATTAAGCTAGATTAGCGATTACAGGTAATTAAGCTAGAATAGCGATTACAGGTAATTAAGCTTGATTAGCGATTACAAATCATTAAGCTAGATTATCGATTACAGCTAATTAAGCTGGATTATCGATTACAACTAATTAAGCTGGATTAGCGATTACAGATAATTAAGCTAGATTAGCGATTACAGGTAATTAAGCTTGATTAGCGATTACAGCTAATTAAGCAATATGAGTGATTACAGCTAATTAAGCTACATTAGTGATTACAGCTAATTAAGCTAGATTAGCGATTAAAGCTAATTAAGCTAGATAAGCGATTACAAATAATTAAGCTAGATTAGCGATTACAGCTAATTAAGCTGGATTATCGATTACAGCTAATTAAGCTGGATTATCGATTACAACTAATTAAGCTGGATTAGCGATTACAGATAATTAAGCTAGATTAGCGATTACAGGTAATTAAGCTTGATTAGCGATTGCAAATAATTAAGCTTGATTAGCGATTACAGGTAATTAAGCTAGATTAGCGATTACAGCTAATTAAGCTGGATTATCGATTACAACTAATTAAGCTTGATTAGCGATTACAGGTAATTAAGCTAGATTAGCGATTACAGGTAATTAAGCTAGATTAGCGATTACAAATAATTAAGCTAGATTAGTGATTACAGATAATTAAGCAAGATTAGCAATTACAAATAATTAAGCTGGTTTAGCGATTACAGCTAATTAAGCTATATTAGCGATTACAGCTAATTAAGCTATATGAGCGATTACAGCTAATTAAGCTACATTAGTGATTACAGCTAATTAAGCTAGATTAGCGATTAAAGCTAATTAAGCTAGATAAGCGATTACAAATAATTAAGCTAGATTAGCGATTACAGCTAATTAAGCTGGATTATCGATTACAGCTAATTAAGCTAGATAAGCGATTACAAATAATTAAGCTAGATTAGCGATTACAGCTAATTAAGCTGGATTATCGATTACAGCTAATTAAGCTGGATTATCGATTACAACTAATTAAGCTGGATTAGCGATTACAGATAATTAAGCTAGATTAGCGATTACAGGTAATTAAGCTTGATTAGCGATTGCAAATAATTAAGCTTGATTAGCGATTACAGGTAATTAAGCTAGATTAGCGATTACAGCTAATTAAGCTGGATTATCGATTACAACTAATTAAGCTTGATTAGCGATTACAGGTAATTAAGCTAGATTAGCGATTACAGGTAATTAAGCTAGATTAGCGATTACAAATAATTAAGCTAGATTAGTGATTACAGATAATTAAGCAAGATTAGCAATTACAAATAATTAAGCTGGTTTAGCGATTACAGCTAATTAAGCTATATTAGCGATTACAGCTAATTAAGCTATATGAGCGATTACAGCTAATTAAGCTACATTAGTGATTACAGCTAATTAAGCTAGATTAGCGATTAAAGCTAATTAAGCTAGATAAGCGATTACAAATAATTAAGCTAGATTAGCGATTACAGCTAATTAAGCTGGATTATCGATTACAGCTAATTAAGCTGGATTATCGATTACAACTAATTAAGCTGGATTAGCGATTACAGATAATTAAGCTAGATTAGCGATTACAGGTAATTAAGCTTGATTAGCGATTACAAATAATTAAGCTAGATTAGTGATTAGAGGTAATTAAGCTAGATTAGCTATTACAGGTAATAAACTAGATCAACGATTACAGCTTTTTAAGCTAGATTAGCGATTACAGATAATTAAGCTAGATTAGCGATTACAGGTAATTAAGCTAGATTAGCGATTACAAATAATTAAGCTAGATTAGCGATTACAGATAATTAAGCTAGATTAGCAATTACAAATAATTAAGCTGTATTAGCGATTACAGCTAATTAAGCTGGATTATCGATTACAGCTAATTAAGCTGGATTATCGATTACAACTAATTAAGCTGGATTAGCGATTACAGATAATTAAGCTAGATTAGTGATTAGAGGTAATTAAGCTAGATTAGCTATTACAGGTAATAAACTAGATCAAAGATTACAGATTATTAAGCTAGATTGGCGATTACAGCTAATTAAGCTGGATTATCGATTACAGCTAATTAAGCTGGATTATCGATTACAACTAATTAAGCTGGATTAGCGATTACAGATAATTAAGCTAGATTAGCGATTACAGGTAATTAAGCTTGATTAGCGATTACAAATAATTAAGCTAGATTAGTGATTAGAGGTAATTAAGCTAGATTAGCGATTACAGGTAATTAAGCTTGATTAGCGATTACAGATAATTAAGCTAGATTAGCGTTTACTGGTAATTAAGCTTGATTAGCGATTACAGGTAATTAAGCTAGATTAGCGATTACAGCTAATTAAGCTAGATTAGCGATTACAAATAATTAAGCTAGATTAGCGATTACAGATAATTAAGCTAGATTAGCAATTACAAATAATTAAGCTGTATTAGCGATTACAGCTAATTAAGCTGGATTATCGATTACAGCAAATTAAGCTGGATTATCGATTACAACTAATTAAGCTGGATTAGCGATTACAGATAATTAAGCTAGATTAGTGATTAGAGGTAATTAAGCTAGATTAGCTATTACAGTTAAAAACTAGATCAAAGATTACAGATTATTAAGCTAGATTGGCGATTACAGCTAATTAAGCTGGATTATCGATTACAGCTAATTAAGCTGGATTATCGATTACAACTAATTAAGCTGGATTAGCGATTACAGATAATTAAGCTAGATTAGCGATTACAGGTAATTAAGCTTGATTAGCGATTACAAATAATTAAGCTAGATTAGTGATTAGAGGTAATTAAGCTAGATTAGCGATTACATTTAATTAAGCTTGATTAGCAATTACAGATAATTAAGCTAGATTAGCGTTTACTGGTAATTAAGCTTGATTAGCGATTACAGGTAATTAAGCTAGATTAGCGATTACAGCTAATTAAGCTATATGAGCGATTACAGCTAATTAAGCTACATTAGTGATTACAGCTAATTAAGCTAGATTAGTGATTAAAGCTAATTAAGCTAGATAAGCGATTACAAATAATTAAGCTAGATTAGCGATTACAGCTAATTAAGCTGGATTATTGATTACAGCTAATTAAGCTGGATTATCGATTACAACTAATTAAGCTGGATTAGCGATTACAGCTAATTAAGCTGGATTATCGATTACAGCTAATTAAGCTGGATTATCGATTACAGCTAATTAAGCTGGATTATCGATTACAACTAATTAAGCTACATTATCGATTACAGCTAATTAAGCTGGATTATCGATTACAACTAATTAAGCTACATTAGTGATTACAGCTTATTAAGCTATATTAGCGAATACACCTAATTAAGCTACATTAGCGATTACAGCTAATTAATCTAGATTAGCGATTAAAGCCAATAAAGCTAGATTAGCGAATGCAGCTAATTAAGCTGGATTATCGATTACAGCTAATTAAGCTGGATTATCGAATACAGTTAATTAAGCTGGATTAGCGATTACAGCTAATTAAGCTATATTAGCGATTACAGCTAATTATGCTGGACTATCGATTACAGCTAATTAAAATATATTAGCGATTACAGCTAATTAAGCTGGATTATCGATTACAGCTAATTAAGCTGGATTATCGATTACAGCTAATTAAGCTGGATTATCGATTACAGGTAATTAAGCTGGATTATCGATTACAGCTAATTAAGCTAGATTAGCGTTTACAGGTAGTTAAGCTAGATTAGCGATTACAAATAATTAAGCTAGATTAGCGATTACAGGCAATTAAGCTATATTAGCGATTTTAGCTAATTAAGCTACATTAGCGATTACAGGCAATTAAGCTAGATTAGCGATTACAGATAATTAAGCTAGATTAGCGATTACAGGCAATTAAGCTAGATTAGCGATTACAAATAATTAAGCTAGATTAGTGATTAGAGGTAATTAAGCTAGATTAGCGATTACAGGTAATAAACTTGATCAACGATTACAGGTAATTAAGCTAGATTAGCGATTACAGATAATTAAGCTAGATTAGCGATTACAAATAATTAAGCTAGATTAGCGATTACAGATAATTAAGCTAGATTAGCAATTACAAATAATTAAGCTGTATTAGCGATTACAGCTAATTAAGCTGGATTATCGATTACAGCTAATTAAGCTGGATTATCGATTACAACTAATTAAGCTGGATTAGCGATTACAGATAATTAAGCTAGATTAGCGATTACAGGTAATTAAGCTTGATTAGCGATTACAGGTAATTAAGCTAGATTAGCGATTACAGGTAATTAAGCTAGATTAGCGATTACAAATAATTAAGCTAGATTAGCGATTACAGATAATTAAGCTAGATTAGCAATTACAAATAATTAAGCTAGATTAGCGATTACAGGTAATTAAGCTTGATTAGCGATTACAAATAATTAAGCTGGTTTAGCGATTATAGCTAATTAAGCTATATTAGCGATTACAGCTAATTAAGCTATATGAGCGATTACAGCTAATTAAGCTACATTAGTGATTACAGCTAATTAAGCTAGATTAGCGATTAAAGCTAATTAAGCTAGATAAGCGATTACAAATAATTAAGCTAGATTAGCGATTACAGCTAATTAAGCTGGATTATCGATTACAGCTAATTAAGCTGGATTATCGATTACAGCTAATTAAGCTGGATTATCGATTACAACTAATTAAGCTGGATTATCGATTACAACTAATTAAGCTACATTAGCGATTACAGGCAATTAAGCTAGATTAGCGATTACAGATAATTAAGCTAGCTTAGCGATTACAGGCAATTAAGCTAGATTAGCGATTACAAATAATTAAGCTAGATTAGTGATTAGAGGTAATTAAGCTAGATTAGCGATTACAGGTAATAAACTTGATCAACGATTACAGGTAATTAAGCTAGATTAGCGATTACAGATAATTAAGCTAGATTAGCGATTACAAATAATTAAGCTAGATTAGCGATTACAGATAATTAAGCTAGATTAGCAATTACAAATAATTAAGCTGTATTAGCGATTACAGCTAATTAAGCTGGATTATCGATTACAGCTAATTAAGCTGGATTATCGATTACAACTAATTAAGCTGGATTAGCGATTACAGATAATTAAGCTAGATTAGCGATTACAGGTAATTAAGCTTGATTAGCGATTACAGGTAATTAAGCTAGATTAGCGATTACAGGTAATTAAGCTAGATTAGCGATTACAAATAATTAAGCTAGATTAGCGATTACAGATAATTAAGCTAGATTAGCAATTACAAATAATTAAGCTAGATTAGCGATTACAGGTAATTAAGCTTGATTAGCGATTACAAATAATTAAGCTGGTTTAGCGATTACAGCTAATTAAGCTATATTAGCGATTACAGCTAATTAAGCTATATGAGCGATTACAGCTAATTAAGCTACATTAGTGATTACAGCTAATTAAGCTAGATTAGCGATTAAAGCTAATTAAGCTAGATAAGCGATTACAAATAATTAAGCTAGATTAGCGATTACAGCTAATTAAGCTGGATTATCGATTACAGCTAATTAAGCTGGATTATCGATTACAACTAATTAAGCTGGATTAGCGATTACAGATAATTAAGCTAGATTAGCGATTACAGGTAATTAAGCTTGATTAGCGATTACAAATAATTAAGCTAGATTAGTGATTAGAGGTAATTAAGCTAGATTAGCGATTACAGGTAATTAAGCTTGATTAGCGATTACAAATAATTAAGCTAGATTAGTGATTAGAGGTAATTAAGCTAGATTAGCTATTACAGGTAATAAAGTAGATCAACGATTACAGCTAATTAAGCTAGATTAGCGATTACAGATAATTAAGCTAGATTAGCGATTACAGGTAATTAAGCTTGATTAGCGATTACAGGTAATTAAGCTAGATTAGCGATTACAGCTAATTAAGCTGGATTATCGATTACAGCTAATTAAGCTGGATTATCGATTACAACTAATTAAGCTGGATTAGCGATTACAGATAATTAAGCTAGATTAGCGATTACAGGTAATTAAGCTTGATTAGCGATTACAAATCATTAAGCTAGATTATCGATTACAGCTAATTAAGCTGGATTATCGATTACAACTAATTAAGCTGGATTAGCGATTACAGATAATTAAGCTAGATTAGCGATTACAGGTAATTAAGCTTGATTAGCGATTACAGCTAATTAAGCAATATGAGCGATTACAGCTAATTAAGCTACATTAGTGATTACAGCTACTTAAGCTAGATTAGCGATTAAAGCTAATTAAGCTAGATAAGCGATTACAAATAATTAAGCTAGATTAGCGATTACAGCTAATTAAGCTGGATTATCGATTACAGCTAATTAAGCTGGATTATCGATTACAACTAATTAAGCTGGATTAGCGATTACAGATAATTAAGCTAGATTAGCGATTACAGGTAATTAAGCTTGATTAGCGATTACAAATAATTAAGCTTGATTAGCGATTACAGGTAATTAAGCTAGATTAGCGATTACAGCTAATTAAGCTGGATTATCGATTACAACTAATTAAGCTTGATTAGCGATTACAGGTAATTAAGCTAGATTAGCGATTACAGGTAATTAAGCTAGATTAGCGATTACAAATAATTAAGCTAGATTAGCGATTACAGATAATTAAGCTAGATTAGCAATTACAAATAATTAAGCTGGTTTAGCGATTACAGCTAATTAAGCTATATTAGCGATTACAGCTAATTAAGCTATATGAGCGATTACAGCTAATTAAGCTACATTAGTGATTACAGCTAATTAAGCTAGATTAGCGATTACAGGTAATTAAGCTTGATTAGCGATTACAAATAATTAAGCTAGATTAGTGATTAGAGGTAATTAAGCTAGATTAGCTATTACAGGTAATAAAGTAGATCAACGATTACAGCTTATTAAGCTAGATTAGCGATTACAGCTAATTAAGCTGGATTATCGATTACAGCTAATTAAGCTGGATTATCGATTACAACTAATTAAGCTGGATTAGCGATTACAGATAATTAAGCTACATTAGCGATTACAGGTAATTAAGCTTGATTAGCGATTACAAATAATTAAGCTAGATTAGTGATTAGAGGTAATTAAGCTAGATTAGTGATTAGAGGTAATTAAGCTAGATTAGCGATTACAGGTAATTAAGCTTGATTAGCGATTACAAATATTTAAGCTAGATTAGTGATTAGAGGTAATTAAGCTAGATTAGCTATTACAGGTAATAAAGTAGATCAACGATTACAGCTAATTAAGCTAGATTAGCGATTACAGATAATTAAGCTAGATTAGCGATTACAGGTAATTAAGCTTGATTAGCGATTACAGGTAATTAAGCTAGATTAGCGATTACAGGTAATTAAGCTAGATTAGCGATTACAGCTAATTAAGCAGGATTATCGATTACAGCTAATTAAGCTGGATTATCGATTACAACTAATTAAGCTGGATTAGCGATTACAGATAATTAAGCTAGATTAGCGATTACAGGTAATTAAGCTTGATTAGCGATTACAAATCATTAAGCTAGATTATCGATTACAGCTAATTAAGCTGGATTATCGATTACAACTAATTAAGCTGGATTAGCGATTACAGATAATTAAGCTAGATTAGCGATTACAGGTAATTAAGCTTGATTAGCGATTACAGCTAATTAAGCAATATGAGCGATTACAGCTAATTAAGCTACATTAGTGATTACAGCTAATTAAGCTAGATTAGCGATTAAAGCTAATTAAGCTAGATAAGCGATTAAAGCTAATTAAGCTAGATAAGCGATTACAAATATTAAGCTAGATTAGCGATTACAGCTAATTAAGCTGGATTATCGATTACAGCTAATTAAGCTGGATTATCGATTACAACTAATTAAGCTGGATTAGCGATTACAGATAATTAAGCTAGATTAGCGATTACAGGTAATTAAGCTTGATTAGCGATTACAAATAATTAAGCTAGATTAGTGATTAGAGGTAATTAAGCTAGATTAGCTATTACAGGTAATAAAGTAGATCAACGATTACAGCTTATTAAGCTAGATTAGCGATTACAGCTAATTAAGCTGGATTATCGATTACAGCTAATTAAGCTGGATTATCGATTACAACTAATTAAGCTGGATTAGCGATTACAGATAATTAAGCTAGATTAGCGATTACATGTAATTAAGCTTGATTAGCGATTACAAATAATTAAGCTAGATTAGTGATTAGAGGTAATTAAGCTAGATTAGCGATTACAGGTAATTAAGCTTGATTAGCGATTACAAATATTTAAGCTAGATTAGTGATTAGAGGTAATTAAGCTAGATTAGCTATTACAGGTAATAAAGTAGATCAACGATTACAGCTAATTAAGCTAGATTAGCGATTACAGATAATTACGCTAGATTAGCGATTACAGGTAATTAAGCTTGATTAGCGATTACAGGTAATTAAGCTAGATTAGCGATTACAGGTAATTAAGCTAGATTAGCGATTACAGCTAATTAAGCTGGATTATCGATTACAGCTAATTAAGCTGGATTATCGATTACAACTAATTAAGCTGGATTAGCGATTACAGATAATTAAGCTAGATTAGCGATTACAGGTAATTAAGCTTGATTAGCGATTACAAATCATTAAGCTAGATTATCGATTACAGCTAATTAAGCTGGATTATCGATTACAACTAATTAAGCTGGATTAGCGATTACAGATAATTAAGCTAGATTAGCGATTACAGGTAATTAAGCTTGATTAGCGATTACAGCTAATTAAGCAATATGAGCGATTACAGCTAATTAAGCTACATTAGTGATTACAGCTAATTAAGCTAGATTAGCGATTAAAGCTAATTAAGCTAGATAAGCGATTACAAATAATTAAGCTAGATTAGCGATTACAGCTAATTAAGCTGGATTATCGATTACAGCTAATTAAGCTGGATTATCGATTACAACTAATTAAGCTGGATTAGCGATTACAGATAATTAAGCTAGATTAGCGATTACAGGTAATTAAGCTTGATTAGCGATTACAAATAATTAAGCTAGATTAGTGATTAGAGGTAATTAAGCTAGATTAGCTATTACAGGTAATAAACTAGATCAACGATTACAGCTAATTAAGCTAGATTAGCGATTACAGATAATTAAGCTAGATTAGCGATTACAGGTAATTAAGCTAGATTAGCGATTACAAATAATTAAGCTAGATTAGCGATTACAGATAATTAAGCTAGATTAGCGATTACAGGTAATTAAGCTTGATTAGCGATTACAAATAATTAAGCTGGTTTAGCGATTACAGCTAATTAAGCTATATTAGCGATTATAGCTAATTAAGCTATATGAGCGATTACAGCTAATTAAGCTACATTAGTGATTACAGCTAATTAAGCTAGATTAGTGATTAAAGCTAATTAAGCTAGATAAGCGATTACAAATAATTAAGCTAGATTAGAGATTACAGCTAATTAAGCTGGATTATCGATTACAGCTAATTAAGCTGGATTATCGATTACAACTAATTAAGCTGGATTATTGATTACAGCTAATTAAGCTGGATTATCGATTACAGCTAATTAAGCTGGATTATCGATTACAGCTAATTAAGCTGGATTATCGATTACAACTAATTAAGCTACATCATCGATTACAGCTAATTAAGCTGGATTATCGATTACAACTAATTAAGCTACATTAGTGATTACAGCTAATTAAGCTATATTAGCGAATACACCTAATTAAGCTACATTAGCGATTACAGCTAATTAATCTAGATTAGCGATTAAAGCCAATAAAGCTAGATTAGCGAATGCAGCTAATTAAGCTGGATTATCGATTACAGCTAATTAAGCTGGATTATCGAATACAGTTAATTAAGCTGGATTAGCGATTACAGCTAATTAAGCTATATTAGCGATTACAGCTAATTATGCTGGACTATCGATTACAGCTAATTAAAATATATTAGCGATTACAGCTAATTAAGCTGGATTATCGATTACAGCTAATTAAGCTGGATTATCGATTACAGCTAATTAAGCTGGATTAGCGATTACAGATAATTAAGCTAGATTAGCGATTACAGGTAATTAAGCTTGATTAGCGATTACAAATCATTAAGCTAGATTATCGATTACAGCTAATTAAGCTGGATTATCGATTACAACTAATTAAGCTGGATTAGCGAGTACAGATAATTAAGCTAGATTAGCGATTACAGGTAATTAAGCTTGATTAGCGATTACAGCTAATTAAGCAATATGAGCGATTACAGCTAATTAAGCTACATTAGTGATTACAGCTAATTAAGCTAGATTAGCGATTAAAGCTAATTAAGCTAGATAAGCGATTAAAGCTAATTAAGCTAGATAAGCGATTACAAATATTAAGCTAGATTAGCGATTACAGCTAATTAAGCTGGATTATCGATTACAGCTAATTAAGCTGGATTATCGATTACAACTAATTAAGCTGGATTAGCGATTACAGATAATTAAGCTAGATTAGCGATTACAGGTAATTAAGCTTGATTAGCGATTACAAAAAATTAAGCTAGATTAGTGATTAGAGGTAATTAAGCTAGATTAGCTATTACAGGTAATAAAGTAGATCAACGATTACAGCTTATTAAGCTAGATTAGCGATTACAGCTAATTAAGCTGGATTATCGATTACAGCTAATTAAGCTGGATTATCGATTACAACTAATTAAGCTGGATTAGCGATTACAGCTAATTAAGCTAGATTAGCGATTACAGGTAATTAAGCTTGATTAGCGATTACAAATAATTAAGCTAGATTAGTGATTAGAGGTAATTAAGCTAGATTAGCGATTACAGGTAATTAAGCTTGATTAGCGATTACAAATATTTAAGCTAGATTAGTGATTAGAGGTAATTAAGCTAGATTAGCTATTACAGGTAATAAAGTAGATCAACGATTACAGCTAATTAAGCTAGATTAGCGATTACAGATAATTAAGCTAGATTAGCGATTACAGGTAATTAAGCTTGATTAGCGATTACAGGTAATTAAGCTAGATTAGCGATTACAGGTAATTAAGCTAGATTAGCGATTACAGCTAATTAAGCTTGATTATCGATTACAGCTAATTAAGCTGGATTATCGATTACAACTAATTAAGCTGGATTAGCGATTACAGATAATTAAGCTAGATTAGCCATTACAGGTAATTAAGCTTGATTAGCGATTACAAATCATTAAGCTAGATTATCGATTACAGCTAATTAAGCTGGATTATCGATTACAACTAATTAAGCTGGATTAGCGATTACAGATAATTAAGCTAGATTAGCGATTACAGGTAATTAAGCTTGATTAGCGATTACAGCTAATTAAGCAATATGAGCGATTACAGCTAATTAAGCTACATTAGTGATTACAGCTAATTAAGCTAGATTAGCGATTAAAGCTAATTAAGCTAGATAAGCGATTACAAATAATTAAGCTAGATTAGCGATTAAAGCTAATTAAGCTGGATTATCGATTACAGCTAATTAAGCTGGATTATCGATTACAACTAATTAAGCTGGATTAGCGATTACAGATAATTAAGCTAGATTAGCGATTACAGGTAATTAAGCTTGATTAGCGATTACAAATAATTAAGCTAGATTAGTGATTAGAGGTAATTAAGCTAGATTAGCTATTACAGGTAATAAAGTAGATCAACGATTACAGCTTATTAAGCTAGATTAGCGATTACAGCTAATTAAGCTGGATTATCGATTACAGCTAATTAAGCTGGATTATCGATTACAACTAATTAAGCTGGATTAGCGATTACAGATAATTAAGCTAGATTAGCGATTACATGTAATTAAGCTTGATTAGCGATTACAAATAATTAAGCTAGATTAGTGATTAGAGGTAATTAAGCTAGATTAGCGATTACAGGTAATTAAGCTTGATTAGCGATTACAAATATTTAAGCTAGATTAGTGATTAGAGGTAATTAAGCTAGATTAGCTATTACAGGTAATAAAGTAGATCAACGATTACAGCTAATTAGGCTAGATTAGCGATTACAGATAATTACGCTAGATTAGCGATTACAGGTAATTAAGCTTGATTAGCGATTACAGGTAATTAAGCTAGATTAGCGATTACAGGTAATTAAGCTAGATTAGCGATTACAGCTAATTAAGCTGGATTATCGATTACAGCTAATTAAGCTGGATTATCGATTACAACTAATTAAGCTGGATTAGCGATTACAGATAATTAAGCTAGATTAGCGATTACAGGTAATTAAGCTTGATTAGCGATTACAAATCATTAAGCTAGATTATCGATTACAGCTAATTAAGCTGGATTATCGATTACAACTAATTAAGCTGGATTAGCGATTACAGATAATTAAGCTAGATTAGCGATTACAGGTAATTAAGCTTGATTAGCGATTACAGCTAATTAAGCAATATGAGCGATTACAGCTAATTAAGCTACATTAGTGATTACAGCTAATTAAGCTAGATTAGCGATTAAAGCTAATTAAGCTAGATAAGCGATTACAAATAATTAAGCTAGATTAGCGATTACAGCTAATTAAGCTGGATTATCGATTACAGCTAATTAAGCTGGATTATCGATTACAACTAATTAAGCTGGATTAGCGATTACAGATAATTAAGCTAGATTAGCGATTACAGGTAATTAAGCTTGATTAGCGATTACAAATAATTAAGCTAGATTAGTGATTAGAGGTAATTAAGCTAGATTAGCTATTACAGGTAATAAACTAGATCAACGATTACAGCTAATTAAGCTAGATTAGCGATTACAGATAATTAAGCTAGATTAGCGATTACAGGTAATTAAGCTAGATTAGCGATTACAAATAATTAAGCTAGATTAGCGATTACAGATAATTAAGCTAGATTAGCGATTACAGGTAATTAAGCTTGATTAGCGATTACAAATAATTAAGCTGGTTTAGCGATTACAGCTAATTAAGCTATATTAGCGATTACAGCTAATTAAGCTATATGAGCGATTACAGCTAATTAAGCTACATTAGTGATTACAGCTAATTAAGCTAGATTAGTGATTAAAGCTAATTAAGCTAGATAAGCGATTACAAATAATTAAGCTAGATTAGAGATTACAGCTAATTAAGCTGGATTATCGATTACAGCTAATTAAGCTGGATTATCGATTACAACTAATTAAGCTGGATTATTGATTACAGCTAATTAAGCTGGATTATCGATTACAGCTAATTAAGCTGGATTATCGATTACAGCTAATTAAGCTGGATTATCGATTACAACTAATTAAGCTACATTATCGATTACAGCTAATTAAGCTGGATTATCGATTACAACTAATTAAGCTACATTAGTGATTACAGCTAATTAAGCTATATTAGCGAATACACCTAATTAAGCTACATTAGCGATTACAGCTAATTAATCTAGATTAGCGATTAAAGCCAATAAAGCTAGATTAGCGAATGCAGCTAATTAAGCTGGATTATCGATTACAGCTAATTAAGCTGGATTATCGAATACAGTTAATTAAGCTGGATTAGCGATTACAGCTAATTAAGCTATATTAGCGATTACAGCTAATTATGCTGGACTATCGATTACAGCTAATTAAAATATATTAGCGATTACAGCTAATTAAGCTGGATTATCGATTACAGCTAATTAAGCTGGATTATCGATTACAGCTAATTAAGCTGGATTATCGATTACAGGTAATTAAGCTGGATTATCGATTACAGCTAATTAAGCTAGATTAGCGTTTACAGCTAATTAAGCTATATTAGCGAATACACCTAATGAAGCTACATTAGCGATTACAGCTAATTAATCTAGATTAGCGATTAAAGCCAATAAAGCTAGATTAGCGAATGCAGCTAATTAAGCTGGATTATCGATTACAGCTAATTAAGCTGGATTATCGATTACAGTTAATTAAGCTGGATTAGCGATTACAGCAAATTAAGCTATTTTAGCGATTACAGCTAATTATGCTGGACTATCGATTACAGCTAATTAAAATATATTAGCGATTACAGCTAATTAAGCTGGATTATCGATTACAGCTAATTAAGCTGGATTATCGATTACAGCTAATTAAGCTGATAATCGATTACAGGTAATTAAGCTGGATTATCGATTACAGCTAATTAAGGTGGATTATCGATTACAGGTAGTTAAGCTAGATTAGCGATTACAAATAATTAAGCTAGATTAGCGATTACAGGCAATTAATCTATATTAGCGATATTAGCTAATTAAGCTACATTAGCGATTACAGGCAATTAAGCTAGATTAGCGATTACAGATAATTAAGCTAGATTAGCGATTACAGGCAATTAAGCTAGATTAGCGATTACAAATAATTAAGCTAGATTAGTGATTAGAGGTAATTAAGCTAGATTAGCGATTACAGGTAATAAACTTGATCAACGATTACAGGTAATTAAGCTAGATTAGCGATTACAGATAATTAAGCTAGATTAGCGATTACTGGTAATTAAGCTTGATTAGCGATTACAGGTAATTAAGCTAGATTAGCGATTACAGGTAATTAAGCTAGAATAGCGATTACAGGTAATTAAGCTTGATTAGCGATTACAAATCATTAAGCTAGATTATCGATTACAGCTAATTAAGCTGGATTATCGATTACAACTAATTAAGCTGGATTAGCGATTACAGATAATTAAGCTAGATTAGCGATTACAGGTAATTAAGCTTGATTAGCGATTACAGCTAATTAAGCAATATGAGTGATTACAGCTAATTAAGCTACATTAGTGATTACAGCTAATTAAGCTAGATTAGCGATTAAAGCTAATTAAGCTAGATAAGCGATTACAAATAATTAAGCTAGATTAGCGATTACAGCTAATTAAGCTGGATTATCGATTACAGCTAATTAAGCTGGATTATCGATTACAACTAATTAAGCTGGATTAGCGATTACAGATAATTAAGCTAGATTAGCGATTACAGGTAATTAAGCTTGATTAGCGATTGCAAATAATTAAGCTTGATTAGCGATTACAGGTAATTAAGCTAGATTAGCGATTACAGCTAATTAAGCTGGATTATCGATTACAACTAATTAAGCTTGATTAGCGATTACAGGTAATTAAGCTAGATTAGCGATTACAGGTAATTAAGCTAGATTAGCGATTACAAATAATTAAGCTAGATTAGCGATTACAGATAATTAAGCAAGACTAGCAATTACAAATAATTAAGCTGGTTTAGCGATTACAGCTAATTAAGCTATATTAGCGATTACAGCTAATTAAGCTATATGAGCGATTACAGCTAATTAAGCTACATTAGTGATTACAGCTAATTAAGCTAGATTAGCGATTAAAGCTAATTAAGCTAGATAAGCGATTACAAATAATTAAGCTAGATTAGCGATTACAGCTAATTAAGCTGGATTATCGATTACAGCTAATTAAGCTGGATTATCGATTACAACTAATTAAGCTGGATTAGCGATTACAGATAATTAAGCTAGATTAGCGATTACAGGTAATTAAGCTTGATTAGCGATTACAAATAATTAAGCTAGATTAGTGATTAGAGGTAATTAAGCTAGATTAGCTATTACAGGTAATAAACTAGATCAACGATTACAGCTTTTTAAGCTAGATTAGCGATTACAGATAATTAAGCTAGATTAGCGATTACAGGTAATTAAGCTAGATTAGCGATTACAAATAATTAAGCTAGATTAGCGATTACAGATAATTAAGCTAGATTAGCAATTACAAATAATTAAGCTGTATTAGCGATTACAGCTAATTAAGCTGGATTATCGATTACAGCTAATTAAGCTGGATTATCGATTACAACTAATTAAGCTGGATTAGCGATTACAGATAATTAAGCTAGATTAGTGATTAGAGGTAATTAAGCTAGATTAGCTATTACAGGTAATAAACTAGATCAAAGATTACAGATTATTAAGCTAGATTGGCGATTACAGCTAATTAAGCTGGATTATCGATTACAGCTAATTAAGCTGGATTATCGATTACAACTAATTAAGCTGGATTAGCGATTACAGATAATTAAGCTAGATTAGCGATTACAGGTAATTAAGCTTGATTAGCGATTACAAATAATTAAGCTAGATTAGTGATTAGAGGTAATTAAGCTAGATTAGCGATTACAGGTAATTAAGCTTGATTAGCGATTACAGATAATTAAGCTAGATTAGCGTTTACTGGTAATTAAGCTTGATTAGCGATTACAGGTAATTAAGCTAGATTAGCGATTACAGCTAATTAAGCTATATGAGCGATTACAGCTAATTAAGCTACATAAGTGATTACAGCTAATTAAGCTAGATTAGTGATTAAAGCTAATTAAGCTAGATAAGCGATTACAAATAATTAAGCTAGATTAGCGATTACAGCTAATTAAGCTGGATTATCGATTACAGCTAATTAAGCTGGATTATCGATTACAACTAATTAAGCTGGATTAGCGATTACAGCTAATTAAGCTGGATTAGCGATTACAGCTAATTATGCTGGACTATCGATTACAGCTAATTAAAATATATTAGCGATTACAGCTAATTAAGCTGGATTATCGATTACAGCTAATTAAGCTGGATTATCGATTACAGCTAATTAAGCTGGATTATCGATTACAGGTAATTAAGCTGGATTATCGATTACAGCTAATTAAGCTAGATTAGCGTTTACAGCTAATTAAGCTATATTAGCGAATACACCTAATGAAGCTACATTAGCGATTACAGCTAATTAATCTAGATTAGCGATTAAAGCCAATAAAGCTAGATTAGCGAATGCAGCTAATTAAGCTGGATTATCGATTACAGCTAATTAAGCTGGATTATCGATTACAGTTAATTAAGCTGGATTAGCGATTACAGCAAATTAAGCTATTTTAGCGATTACAGCTAATTATGCTGGACTATCGATTACAGCTAATTAAAATATATTAGCGATTACAGCTAATTAAGCTGGATTATCGATTACAGCTAATTAAGCTGGATTATCGATTACAGCTAATTAAGCTGATAATCGATTACAGGTAATTAAGCTGGATTATCGATTACAGCTAATTAAGGTGGATTATCGATTACAGGTTGTTAAGCTAGATTAGCGATTACAAATAATTAAGCTAGATTAGCGATTACAGGCAATTAATCTATATTAGCGATATTAGCTAATTAAGCTACATTAGCGATTACAGGCAATTAAGCTAGATTAGCGATTACAGATAATTAAGCTAGATTAGCGATTACAGGCAATTAAGCTTGATTAGCGATTACAGGTAATTAAGCTAGATTAGCGATTACAGGTAATTAAGCTAGAATAGCGATTACAGGTAATTAAGCTTGATTAGCGATTACAAATCATTAAGCTAGATTATCGATTACAGCTAATTAAGCTGGATTATCGATTACAACTAATTAAGCTGGATTGGCGATTACAGATAATTAAGCTAGATTAGCGATTACAGGTAATTAAGCTTGATTAGCGATTGCAAATAATTAAGCTTGATTAGCGATTACAGGTAATTAAGCTAGATTAGCGATTACAGCTAATTAAGCTGGATTATCGATTACAACTAATTAAGCTTGATTAGCGATTACAGGTAATTAAGCTAGATTAGCGATTACAGGTAATTAAGCTAGATTAGCGATTACAAATAATTAAGCTAGATTAGCGATTACAGATAATTAAGCAAGACTAGCAATTACAAATAATTAAGCTGGTTTAGCGATTACAGCTAATTAAGCTATATTAGCGATTACAGCTAATTAAGCTATATGAGCGATTACAGCTAATTAAGCTACATTAGTGATTACAGCTAATTAAGCTAGATTAGCGATTAAAGCTAATTAAGCTAGATAAGCGATTACAAATAATTAAGCTAGATTAGCGATTACAGCTAATTAAGCTGGATTATCGATTACAGCTAATTAAGCTGGATTATCGATTACAACTAATTAAGCTGGATTAGCGATTACAGATAATTAAGCTAGATTAGCGATTACAGGTAATTAAGCTTGATTAGCGATTACAGCTAATTAAGCTGGATTATCGATTACAGCTAATTAAGCTGGATTATCGATTACAACTAATTAAGCTGGATTAGCGATTACAGATAATTAAGCTAGATTAGTGATTAGAGGTAATTAAGCTAGATTAGCTATTACAGGTAATAAACTAGATCAAAGATTACAGATTATTAAGCTAGATTGGCGATTACAGCTAATTAAGCTGGATTATCGATTACAGCTAATTAAGCTGGATTATCGATTACAACTAATTAAGCTGGATTAGCGATTACAGATAATTAAGCTAGATTAGCGATTACAGGTAATTAAGCTTGATTAGCGATTACAAATAATTAAGCTAGATTAGTGATTAGAGGTAATTAAGCTAGATTAGCGATTACAGGTAATTAAGCTTGATTAGCGATTACAGATAATTAAGCTAGATTAGCGTTTACTGGTAATTAAGCTTGATTAGCGATTACAGGTAATTAAGCTAGATTAGCGATTACAGCTAATTAAGCTATATGAGCGATTACAGCTAATTAAGCTACATTAGTGATTACAGCTAATTAAGCTAGATTAGTGATTAAAGCTAATTAAGCTAGATAAGCGATTACAAATAATTAAGCTAGATTAGCGATTACAGCTAATTAAGCTGGATTATCGATTACAGCTAATTAAGCTGGATTATCGATTACAACTAATTAAGCTGGATTAGCGATTACAGCTAATTAAGCTGGATTAGCGATTACAGCTAATTATGCTGGACTATCGATTACAGCTAATTAAAATATATTAGCGATTACAGCTAATTAAGCTGGATTATCGATTACAGCTAATTAAGCTGGATTATCGATTACAGCTAATTAAGCTGGATTATCGATTACAGGTAATTAAGCTGGATTATCGATTACAGCTAATTAAGCTAGATTAGCGTTACAGCTAATTAAGCTATATTAGCGAATACACCTAATGAAGCTACATTAGCGATTACAGCTAATTAATCTAGATTAGCGATTAAAGCCAATAAAGCTAGATTAGCGAATGCAGCTAATTAAGCTGGATTATCGATTACAGCTAATTAAGCTGGATTATCGATTACAGTTAATTAAGCTGGATTAGCGATTACAGCAAATTAAGCTATTTTAGCGATTACAGCTAATTATGCTGGACTATCGATTACAGCTAATTAAAATATATTAGCGATTACAGCTAATTAAGCTGGATTATCGATTACAGCTAATTAAGCTGGATTATCGATTACAGCTAATTAAGCTGATAATCGATTACAGGTAATTAAGCTGGATTATCGATTACAGCTAATTAAGGTGGATTATCGATTACAGGTAGTTAAGCTAGATTAGCGATTACAAATAATTAAGCTAGATTAGCGATTACAGGCAATTAATCTATATTAGCGATATTAGCTAATTAAGCTACATTAGCGATTACAGGCAATTAAGCTAGATTAGCGATTACAGATAATTAAGCTAGATTAGCGATTACAGGCAATTAAGCTTGATTAGCGATTACAGGTAATTAAGCTAGATTAGCGATTACAGGTAATTAAGCTAGAATAGCGATTACAGGTAATTAAGCTTGATTAGCGATTACAAATCATTAAGCTAGATTATCGATTACAGCTAATTAAGCTGGATTATCGATTACAACTAATTAAGCTGGATTAGCGATTACAGATAATTAAGCTAGATTAGCGATTACAGGTAATTAAGCTTGATTAGCGATTGCAAATAATTAAGCTTGATTATCGATTACAGCTAATTAAGCTGGATTATCGATTACAACTAATTAAGCTGGATTAGCGATTACAGCTAATTAAGCTGGATTAGCGATTACAGCTAATTATGCTGGACTATCGATTACAGCTAATTAAAATATATTAGCGATTACAGCTAATTAAGCTGGATTATCGATTACAGCTAATTAAGCTGGATTATCGATTACAGCTAATTAAGCTGGATTATCGATTACAGGTAATTAAGCTGGATTATCGATTACAGCTAATTAAGCTAGATTAGCGTTTACAGCTAATTAAGCTATATTAGCGAATACACCTAATGAAGCTACATTAGCGATTACAGCTAATTAATCTAGATTAGCGATTAAAGCCAATAAAGCTAGATTAGCGAATGCAGCTAATTAAGCTGGATTATCGATTACAGCTAATTAAGCTGGATTATCGATTACAGTTAATTAAGCTGGATTAGCGATTACAGCAAATTAAGCTATTTTAGCGATTACAGCTAATTATGCTGGACTATCGATTACAGCTAATTAAAATATATTAGCGATTACAGCTAATTAAGCTGGATTATCGATAACAGCTAATTAAGCTGGATTATCGATTACAGCTAATTAAGCTGATAATCGATTACAGGTAATTAAGCTGGATTATCGATTACAGCTAATTAAGGTGGATTATCGATTACAGGTAGTTAAGCTAGATTAGCGATTACAAATAATTAAGCTAGATTAGCGATTACAGGCAATTAATCTATATTAGCGATATTAGCTAATTAAGCTACATTAGCGATTACAGGCAATTAAGCTAGATTAGCGATTACAGATAATTAAGCTAGATTAGCGATTACAGGCAATTAAGCTTGATTAGCGATTACAGGTAATTAAGCTAGATTAGCGATTACAGGTAATTAAGCTAGAATAGCGATTACAGGTAATTAAGCTTGATTAGCGATTACAAATCATTAAGCTAGATTATCGATTACAGCTAATTAAGCTGGATTATCGATTACAACTAATTAAGCTGGATTAGCGATTACAGATAATTAAGCTAGATTAGCGATTACAGGTAATTAAGCTTGATTAGCGATTGCAAATAATTAAGCTTGATTAGCGATTACAGGTAATTAAGCTAGATTAGCGATTACAGCTAATTAAGCTGGATTATCGATTACAACTAATTAAGCTTGATTAGCGATTACAGGTAATTAAGCTAGATTAGCGATTACAGGTAATTAAGCTAGATTAGCGATTACAAATAATTAAGCTAGATTAGCGATTACAGATAATTAAGCAAGACTAGCAATTACAAATAATTAAGCTGGTTTAGCGATTACAGCTAATTAAGCTATATTAGCGATTACAGCTAATTAAGCTATATGAGCGATTACAGCTAATTAAGCTACATTAGTGATTACAGCTAATTAAGCTAGATTAGCGATTAAAGCTAATTAAGCTAGATAAGCGATTACAAATAATTAAGCTAGATTAGCGATTACAGCTAATTAAGCTGGATTATCGATTACAGCTAATTAAGCTGGATTATCGATTACAACTAATTAAGCTGGATTAGCGATTACAGATAATTAAGCTAGATTAGCGATTACAGGTAATTAAGCTTGATTAGCGATTACAGCTAATTAAGCTGGATTATCGATTACAGCTAATTAAGCTGGATTATCGATTACAACTAATTAAGCTGGATTAGCGATTACAGATAATTAAGCTAGATTAGTGATTAGAGGTAATTAAGCTAGATTAGCTATTACAGGTAATAAACTAGATCAAAGATTACAGATTATTAAGCTAGATTGGCGATTACAGCTAATTAAGCTGGATTATCGATTACAGCTAATTAAGCTGGATTATCGATTACAACTAATTAAGCTGGATTAGCGATTACAGATAATTAAGCTAGATTAGCGATTACAGGTAATTAAGCTTGATTAGCGATTACAAATAATTAAGCTAGATTAGTGATTAGAGGTAATTAAGCTAGATTAGCGATTACAGGTAATTAAGCTTGATTAGCGATTACAGATAATTAAGCTAGATTAGCGTTTACTGGTAATTAAGCTTGATTAGCGATTACAGGTAATTAAGCTAGATTAGCGATTACAGCTAATTAAGCTATATGAGCGATTACAGCTAATTAAGCTACATTAGTGATTACAGCTAATTAAGCTAGATTAGTGATTAAAGCTAATTAAGCTAGATAAGCGATTACAAATAATTAAGCTAGATTAGCGATTACAGCTAATTAAGCTGGATTATCGATTACAGCTAATTAAGCTGGATTATCGATTACAACTAATTAAGCTGGATTAGCGATTACAGCTAATTAAGCTGGATTAGCGATTACAGCTAATTATGCTGGACTATCGATTACAGCTAATTAAAATATATTAGCGATTACAGCTAATTAAGCTGGATTATCGATTACAGCTAATTAAGCTGGATTATCGATTACAGCTAATTAAGCTGGATTATCGATTACAGGTAATTAAGCTGGATTATCGATTACAGCTAATTAAGCTAGATTAGCGTTTACAGCTAATTAAGCTATATTAGCGAATACACCTAATGAAGCTACATTAGCGATTACAGCTAATTAATCTAGATTAGCGATTAAAGCCAATAAAGCTAGATTAGCGAATGCAGCTAATTAAGCTGGATTATCGATTACAGCTAATTAAGCTGGATTATCGATTACAGTTAATTAAGCTGGATTAGCGATTACAGCAAATTAAGCTATTTTAGCGATTACAGCTAATTATGCTGGACTATCGATTACAGCTAATTAAAATATATTAGCGATTACAGCTAATTAAGCTGGATTATCGATTACAGCTAATTAAGCTGGATTATCGATTACAGCTAATTAAGCTGATAATCGATTACAGGTAATTAAGCTGGATTATCGATTACAGCTAATTAAGGTGGATTATCGATTACAGGTAGTTAAGCTAGATTAGCGATTACAAATAATTAAGCTAGATTAGCGATTACAGGCAATTAATCTATATTAGCGATATTAGCTAATTAAGCTACATTAGCGATTACAGGCAATTAAGCTAGATTAGCGATTACAGATAATTAAGCTAGATTAGCGATTACAGGCAATTAAGCTTGATTAGCGATTACAGGTAATTAAGCTAGATTAGCGATTACAGGTAATTAAGCTAGAATAGCGATTACAGGTAATTAAGCTTGATTAGCGATTACAAATCATTAAGCTAGATTATCGATTACAGCTAATTAAGCTGGATTATCGATTACAACTAATTAAGCTGGATTAGCGATTACAGATAATTAAGCTAGATTAGCGATTACAGGTAATTAAGCTTGATTAGCGATTGCAAATAATTAAGCTTGATTATCGATTACAGCTAATTAAGCTGGATTATCGATTACAACTAATTAAGCTGGATTAGCGATTACAGCTAATTAAGCTGGATTAGCGATTACAGCTAATTATGCTGGACTATCGATTACAGCTAATTAAAATATATTAGCGATTACAGCTAATTAAGCTGGATTATCGATTACAGCTAATTAAGCTGGATTATCGATTACAGCTAATTAAACTGGATTATCGATTACAGGTAATTAAGCTGGATTATCGATTACAGCTAATTAAGCTAGATTAGCGTTTACAGCTAATTAAGCTATATTAGCGAATACACCTAATGAAGCTACATTAGCGATTACAGCTAATTAATCTAGATTAGCGATTAAAGCCAATAAAGCTAGATTAGCGAATGCAGCTAATTAAGCTGGATTATCGATTACAGCTAATTAAGCTGGATTATCGATTACAGTTAATTAAGCTGGATTAGCGATTACAGCAAATTAAGCTATTTTAGCGATTACAGCTAATTATGCTGGACTATCGATTACAGCTAATTAAAATATATTAGCGATTACAGCTAATTAAGCTGGATTATCGATTACAGCTAATTAAGCTGGATTATCGATTACAGCTAATTAAGCTGATAATCGATTACAGGTAATTAAGCTGGATTATCGATTACAGCTAATTAAGGTGGATTATCGATTACAGGTAGTTAAGCTAGATTAGCGATTACAAATAATTAAGCTAGATTAGCGATTACAGGCAATTAATCTATATTAGCGATATTAGCTAATTAAGCTACATTAGCGATTACAGGCAATTAAGCTAGATTAGCGATTACAGATAATTAAGCTAGATTAGCGATTACAGGCAATTAAGCTTGATTAGCGATTACAGGTAATTAAGCTAGATTAGCGATTACAGGTAATTAAGCTAGAATAGCGATTACAGGTAATTAAGCTTGATTAGCGATTACAAATCATTAAGCTAGATTATCGATTACAGCTAATTAAGCTGGATTATCGATTACAACTAATTAAGCTGGATTAGCGATTACAGATAATTAAGCTAGATTAGCGATTACAGGTAATTAAGCTTGATTAGCGATTGCAAATAATTAAGCTTGATTAGCGATTACAGGTAATTAAGCTAGATTAGCGATTACAGCTAATTAAGCTGGATTATCGATTACAACTAATTAAGCTTGATTAGCGATTACAGGTAATTAAGCTAGATTAGCGATTACAGGTAATTAAGCTAGATTAGCGATTACAAATAATTAAGCTAGATTAGCGATTACAGATAATTAAGCAAGACTAGCAATTACAAATAATTAAGCTGGTTTAGCGATTACAGCTAATTAAGCTATATTAGCGATTACAGCTAATTAAGCTATATGAGCGATTACAGCTAATTAAGCTACATTAGTGATTACAGCTAATTAAGCTAGATTAGCGATTAAAGCTAATTAAGCTAGATAAGCGATTACAAATAATTAAGCTAGATTAGCGATTACAGCTAATTAAGCTGGATTATCGATTACAGCTAATTAAGCTGGATTATCGATTACAACTAATTAAGCTGGATTAGCGATTACAGATAATTAAGCTAGATTAGCGATTACAGGTAATTAAGCTTGATTAGCGATTACAGCTAATTAAGCTGGATTATCGATTACAGCTAATTAAGCTGGATTATCGATTACAACTAATTAAGCTGGATTAGCGATTACAGATAATTAAGCTAGATTAGTGATTAGAGGTAATTAAGCTAGATTAGCTATTACAGGTAATAAACTAGATCAAAGATTACAGATTATTAAGCTAGATTGGCGATTACAGCTAATTAAGCTGGATTATCGATTACAGCTAATTAAGCTGGATTATCGATTACAACTAATTAAGCTGGATTAGCGATTACAGATAATTAAGCTAGATTAGCGATTACAGGTAATTAAGCTTGATTAGCGATTACAAATAATTAAGCTAGATTAGTGATTAGAGGTAATTAAGCTAGATTAGCGATTACAGGTAATTAAGCTTGATTAGCGATTACAGATAATTAAGCTAGATTAGCGTTTACTGGTAATTAAGCTTGATTAGCGATTACAGGTAATTAAGCTAGATTAGCGATTACAGCTAATTAAGCTATATGAGCGATTACAGCTAATTAAGCTACATTAGTGATTACAGCTAATTAAGCTAGATTAGTGATTAAAGCTAATTAAGCTAGATAAGCGATTACAAATAATTAAGCTAGATTAGCGATTACAGCTAATTAAGCTGGATTATCGATTACAGCTAATTAAGCTGGATTATCGATTACAACTAATTAAGCTGGATTAGCGATTACAGCTAATTAAGCTGGATTAGCGATTACAGCTAATTATGCTGGACTATCGATTACAGCTAATTAAAATATATTAGCGATTACAGCTAATTAAGCTGGATTATCGATTACAGCTAATTAAGCTGGATTATCGATTACAGCTAATTAAGCTGGATTATCGATTACAGGTAATTAAGCTGGATTATCGATTACAGCTAATTAAGCTAGATTAGCGTTTACAGCTAATTAAGCTATATTAGCGAATACACCTAATGAAGCTACATTAGCGATTACAGCTAATTAATCTAGATTAGCGATTAAAGCCAATAAAGCTAGATTAGCGAATGCAGCTAATTAAGCTGGATTATCGATTACAGCTAATTAAGCTGGATTATCGATTACAGTTAATTAAGCTGGATTAGCGATTACAGCAAATTAAGCTATTTTAGCGATTACAGCTAATTATGCTGGACTATCGATTACAGCTAATTAAAATATATTAGCGATTACAGCTAATTAAGCTGGATTATCGATTACAGCTAATTAAGCTGGATTATCGATTACAGCTAATTAAGCTGATAATCGATTACAGGTAATTAAGCTGGATTATCGATTACAGCTAATTAAGGTGGATTATCGATTACAGGTAGTTAAGCTAGATTAGCGATTACAAATAATTAAGCTAGATTAGCGATTACAGGCAATTAATCTATATTAGCGATATTAGCTAATTAAGCTACATTAGCGATTACAGGCAATTAAGCTAGATTAGCGATTACAGATAATTAAGCTAGATTAGCGATTACAGGCAATTAAGCTTGATTAGCGATTACAGGTAATTAAGCTAGATTAGCGATTACAGGTAATTAAGCTAGAATAGCGATTACAGGTAATTAAGCTTGATTAGCGATTACAAATCATTAAGCTAGATTATCGATTACAGCTAATTAAGCTGGATTATCGATTACAACTAATTAAGCTGGATTAGCGATTACAGATAATTAAGCTAGATTAGCGATTACAGGTAATTAAGCTTGATTAGCGATTGCAAATAATTAAGCTTGATTAGCGATTACAGGTAATTAAGCTAGATTAGCGATTACAGCTAATTAAGCTGGATTATCGATTACAACTAATTAAGCTTGATTAGCGATTACAGGTAATTAAGCTAGATTAGCGATTACAGGTAATTAAGCTAGATTAGCGATTACAAATAATTAAGCTAGATTAGCGATTACAGATAATTAAGCAAGACTAGCAATTACAAATAATTAAGCTGGTTTAGCGATTACAGCTAATTAAGCTATATTAGCGATTACAGCTAATTAAGCTATATGAGCGATTACAGCTAATTAAGCTACATTAGTGATTACAGCTAATTAAGCTAGATTAGCGATTAAAGCTAATTAAGCTAGATAAGCGATTACAAATAATTAAGCTAGATTAGCGATTACAGCTAATTAAGCTGGATTATCGATTACAGCTAATTAAGCTGGATTATCGATTACAACTAATTAAGCTGGATTAGCGATTACAGATAATTAAGCTAGATTAGCGATTACAGGTAATTAAGCTTGATTAGCGATTACAAATAATTAAGCTAGATTAGTGATTAGAGGTAATTAAGCTAGATTAGCTATTACAGGTAATAAACTAGATCAACGATTACAGCTTTTTAAGCTAGATTAGCGATTACAGATAATTAAGCTAGATTAGCGATTACAGGTAATTAAGCTAGATTAGCGATTACAAATAATTAAGCTAGATTAGCGATTACAGATAATTAAGCTAGATTAGCAATTACAAATAATTAAGCTGTATTAGCGATTACAGCTAATTAAGCTGGATTATCGATTACAGCTAATTAAGCTGGATTATCGATTACAACTAATTAAGCTGGATTAGCGATTACAGATAATTAAGCTAGATTAGTGATTAGAGGTAATTAAGCTAGATTAGCTATTACAGGTAATAAACTAGATCAAAGATTACAGATTATTAAGCTAGATTGGCGATTACAGCTAATTAAGCTGGATTATCGATTACAGCTAATTAAGCTGGATTATCGATTACAACTAATTAAGCTGGATTAGCGATTACAGATAATTAAGCTAGATTAGCGATTACAGGTAATTAAGCTTGATTAGCGATTACAAATAATTAAGCTAGATTAGTGATTAGAGGTAATTAGGCTAGATTAGCGATTACAGGTAATTAAGCTTGATTAGCGATTACAGATAATTAAGCTAGATTAGCGTTTACTGGTAATTAAGCTTGATTAGCGATTACAGGTAATTAAGCTAGATTAGCGATTACAGCTAATTAAGCTATATGAGCGATTACAGCTAATTAAGCTACATTAGTGATTACAGCTAATTAAGCTAGAATAGTGATTAAAGCTAATTAAGCTAGATAAGCGATTACAAATAATTAAGCTAGATTAGCGATTACAGCTAATTAAGCTGGATTATCGATTACAGCTAATTAAGCTGGATTATCGATTACAACTAATTAAGCTGGATTAGCGATTACAGCTAATTAAGCTGGATTATCGATTACAGCTAATTAAGCTGGATTATCGATTACAGCTAATTAAGCTGGATTATCGATTACAACTAATTAAGCTACATTATCGATTACAGCTAATTAAGCTGGATTATCGATTACAACTAATTAAGCTACATTAGTGATTACAGCTTATTAAGCTATATTAGCGAATACACCTAATTAAGCTACATTAGCGATTACAGCTAATTAATCTAGATTAGCGATTAAAGCCAATAAAGCTAGATTAGCGAATGCAGCTAATTAAGCTGGATTATCGATTACAGCTAATTAAGCTGGATTATCGAATACAGTTAATTAAGCTGGATTAGCGATTACAGCTAATTAAGCTATATTAGCGATTACAGCTAATTATGCTGGACTATCGATTACAGCTAATTAAAATATATTAGCGATTACAGCTAATTAAGCTGGATTATCGATTACAGCTAATTAAGCTGGATTATCGATTACAGCTAATTAAGCTGGATTATCGATTACAGGTAATTAAGCTGGATTATCGATTACAGCTAATTAAGCTAGATTAGCGTTTACAGGTAGTTAAGCTAGATTAGCGATTACAAATAATTAAGCTAGATTAGCGATTACAGGCAATTAAGCTATATTAGCGATTTTAGCTAATTAAGCTACATTAGCGATTACAGGCAATTAAGCTAGATTAGCGATTACAGATAATTAAGCTAGATTAGCATTTACAGGCAATTAAGCTATATTAGCGATTTTAGCTAATTAAGCTACATTAGCGATTACAGGCAATTAAGCTAGATTAGCGATTACAAATAATTAAGCTAGATTAGTGATTAGAGGTAATTAAGCTAGATTAGCGATTTCAGGTAATAAACTTGATCAACGATTACAGGTAATTAAGCTAGATTAGCGATTACAGATAATTAAGCTAGATTAGCGATTACAAATAATTAAGCTAGATTAGCGATTACAGATAATTAAGCTAGATTAGCAATTACAAATAATTAAGCTGTATTAGCGATTACAGCTAATTAAGCTGGATTATCGATTACAGCTAATTAAGCTGGATTATCGATTACAACTAATTAAGCTGGATTAGCGATTACAGATAATTAAGCTAGATTAGCCATTACAGGTAATTAAGCTTGATTAGCGATTACAGGTAATTAAGCTAGATTAGCGATTACAGGTAATTAAGCTAGATTAGCGATTACAAATAATTAAGCTAGATTAGCGATTACAGATAATTAAGCTAGATTAGCAATTACAAATAATTAAGCTAGATTAGCGATTACAGGTAATTAAGCTTGATTAGCGATTACAAATAATTAAGCTGGTTTAGCGATTACAGCTAATTAAGCTATATTAGCGATTACAGCTAATTAAGCTATATGAGCGATTACAGCTAATTAAGCTACATTAGTGATTACAGCTAATTAAGCTAGATTAGCGATTAAAGCTAATTAAGCTAGATAAGCGATTACAAATAATTAAGCTAGATTAGCGATTACAGCTAATTAAGCTGGATTATCGATTACAGCTAATTAAGATGGATTATCGATTACAACTAATTAAGCTGGATTAGCGATTACAGATAATTAAGCTAGATTAGCGATTACAGGTAATTAAGCTTGATTAGCGATTACAAATAATTAAGCTAGATTAGTGATTAGAGGTAATTAAGCTAGATTAGCGATTACAGGTAATTAAGCTTGATTAGCGATTACAAATAATTAAGCTAGATTAGTGATTAGAGGTAATTAAGCTAGATTAGCTATTACAGGTAATAAAGTAGATCAACGATTACAGCTAATTAAGCTAGATTAGCGATTACAGATAATTAAGCTAGATTAGCGATTACAGGTAATTAAGCTTGATTAGCGATTACAGGTAATTAAGCTAGATTAGCGATTACAGCTAATTAAGCTGGATTATCGATTACAGCTAATTAAGCTGGATTATCGATTACAACTAATTAAGCTGGATTAGCGATTACAGATAATTAAGCTAGATTAGCGATTACAGGTAATTAAGCTTGATTAGCGATTACAAATCATTAAGCTAGATTATCGATTACAGCTAATTAAGCTGGATTATCGATTACAACTAATTAAGCTGGATTAGCGATTACAGATAATTAAGCTAGATTAGCGATTACAGGTAATTAAGCTTGATTAGCGATTACAGCTAATTAAGCAATATGAGCGATTACAGCTAATTAAGCTACATTAGTGATTACAGCTACTTAAGCTAGATTAGCGATTAAAGCTAATTAAGCTAGATAAGCGATTACAAATAATTAAGCTAGATTAGCGATTACAGCTAATTAAGCTGGATTATCGATTACAGCTAATTAAGCTGGATTATCGATTACAACTAATTAAGCTGGATTAGCGATTACAGATAATTAAGCTAGATTAGCGATTACAGGTAATTAAGCTTGATTAGCGATTACAAATAATTAAGCTTGATTAGCGATTACAGGTAATTAAGCTAGATTAGCGATTACAGCTAATTAAGCTGGATTATCGATTACAACTAATTAAGCTTGATTAGCGATTACAGGTAATTAAGCTAGATTAGCGATTACAGGTAATTAAGCTAGATTAGCGATTACAAATAATTAAGCTAGATTAGCGATTACAGATAATTAAGCTAGATTAGCAATTACAAATAATTAAGCTGGTTTAGCGATTACAGCTAATTAAGCTATATTAGCGATTACAGCTAATTAAGCTATATGAGCGATTACAGCTAATTAAGCTACATTAGTGATTACAGCTAATTAAGCTAGATTAGCGATTACAGGTAATTAAGCTTGATTAGCGATTACAAATAATTAAGCTAGATTAGTGATTAGAGGAAATTAAGCTAGATTAGCTATTACAGGTAATAAAGTAGATCAACGATTACAGCTTATTAAGCTAGATTAGCGATTACAGCTAATTAAGCTGGATTATCGATTACAGCTAATTAAGCTGGATTATCGATTACAACTAATTAAGCTGGATTAGCGATTACAGATAATTAAGCTAGATTAGCGATTACAGGTAATTAAGCTTGATTAGCGATTACAAATAATTAAGCTAGATTAGTGATTAGAGGTAATTAAGCTAGATTAGCGATTACAGGTAATTAAGCTTGATTAGCGATTACAAATATTTAAGCTAGATTAGTGATTAGAGGTAATTAAGCTAGATTAGCTATTACAGGTAATAAAGTAGATCAACGATTACAGCTAATTAAGCTAGATTAGCGATTACAGATAATTAAGCTAGATTAGCGATTACAGGTAATTAAGCTTGATTAGCGATTACAGGTAATTAAGCTAGATTAGCGATTACAGGTAATTAAGCTAGATTAGCGATTACAGCTAATTAAGCTGGATTATCGATTACAGCTAATTAAGCTGGATTATCGATTACAACTAATTAAGCTGGATTAGCGATTACAGATAATTAAGCTAGATTAGCGATTACAGGTAATTAAGCTTGATTAGCGATTACAGCTAATTAAGCAATATGAGCGATTACAGCTAATTAAGCTACATTAGTGATTACAGCTAATTAAGCTAGATTAGCGATTAAAGCTAATTAAACTAGATAAGCGATTACAAATAATTAAGCTAGATTAGCGATTACAGCTAATTAAGCTGGATTATCGATTACAGCTAATTAAGCTGGATTATCGATTACAACTAATTAAGCTGGATTAGCGATTACAGATAATTAAGCTAGATTAGCGATTACAGGTAATTAAGCTTGATTAGCGATTACAAATAATTAAGCTAGATTAGTGATTAGAGGTAATTAAGCTAGATTAGCTATTACAGGTAATAAAGTAGATCAACGATTACAGCTTATTAAGCTAGATTAGCGATTACAGCTAATTAAGCTGGATTATCGATTACAGCTAATTAAGCTGGATTATCGATTACAACTAATTAAGCTGGATTAGCGATTACAGCTAATTAAGCTAGATTAGCGATTACAGGTAATTAAGCTTGATTAGCGATTACAAATAATTAAGCTAGATTAGTGATTAGAGGTAATTAAGCTAGATTAGCTATTACAGGTAATTAAGCTTGATTAGCGATTACAAATATTTAAGCTAGATTAGTGATTAGAGGTAATTAAGCTAGATTAGCTATTACAGGTAATAAAGTAGATCAACGATTACAGCTAATTAAGCTAGATTAGCGATTACAGATAATTAAGCTAGATTAGCGATTACAGGTAATTAAGCTTGATTAGCGATTACAGGTAATTAAGCTAGATTAGCGATTACAGGTAATTAAGCTAGATTAGCGATTACAGCTAATTAAGCTTGATTATCGATTACAGCTAATTAAGCTGGATTATCGATTACAACTAATTAAGCTGGATTAGCGATTACAGATAATTAAGCTAGATTAGCGATTACAGGTAATTAAGCTTGATTAGCGATTACAAATCATTAAGCTAGATTATCGATTACAGCTAATTAAGCTGGATTATCGATTACAACTAATTAAGCTGGATTAGCGATTACAGATAATTAAGCTAGATTAGCGATTACAGGTAATTAAGCTTGATTAGCGATTACAGCTAATTAAGCAATATGAGCGATTACAGCTAATTAAGCTACATTAGTGATTACAGCTAATTAAGCTAGATTAGCGATTAAAGCTAATTAAGCTAGATAAGCGATTACAAATAATTAAGCTAGATTAGCGATTACAGCTAATTAAGCTGGATTATCGATTACAGCTAATTAAGCTGGATTATCGATTACAACTAATTAAGCTGGATTAGCGATTACAGATAATTAAGCTAGATTAGCGATTACAGGTAATTAAGCTTGATTAGCGATTACAAATAATTAAGCTAGATTAGTGATTAGAGGTAATTAAGCTAGATTAGCTATTACAGGTAATAAAGTAGATCAACGATTACAGCTTATTAAGCTAGATTAGCGATTACAGCTAATTAAGCTGGATTATCGATTACAGCTAATTAAGCTGGATTATCGATTACAACTAATTAAGCTGGATTAGCGATTACAGATAATTAAGCTAGATTAGCGATTACATGTAATTAAGCTTGATTAGCGATTACAAATAATTAAGCTAGATTAGTGATTAGAGGTAATTAAGCTAGATTAGCGATTACAGGTAATTAAGCTTGATTAGCGATTACAAATATTTAAGCTAGATTAGTGATTAGAGGTAATTAAGCTAGATTAGCTATTACAGGTAATAAAGTAGATCAACGATTACAGCTAATTAAGCTAGATTAGCGATTACAGATAATTAAGCTAGATTAGCGATTACAGGTAATTAAGCTTGATTAGCGATTACAGGTAATTAAGCTAGATTAGCGATTACAGTTAATTAAGCTAGATTAGCGATTACAGCTAATTAAGCTGGATTATCGATTACAGCTAATTAAGCTGGATTATCGATTACAACTAATTAAGCTGGATTAGCGATTACAGATAATTAAGCTAGATTAGCGATTACAGGTAATTAAGCTTGATTAGCGATTACAAATCATTAAGCTAGATTATCGATTACAGCTAATTAAGCTGGATTATCGATTACAACTAATTAAGCTGGATTAGGGATTACAGATAATTAAGCTAGATTAGCGATTACAGGTAATTAAGCTTGATTAGCGATTACAGCTAATTAAGCAATATGAGCGATTACAGCTAATTAAGCTACATTAGTGATTACAGCTAATTAAGCTAGATTAGCGATTAAAGCTAATTAAGCTAGATAAGCGATTACAAATAATTAAGCTAGATTAGCGATTACAGCTAATTAAGCTGGATTATCGATTACAGCTAATTAAGCTGGATTATTGATTACAACTAATTAAGCTGGATTAGCGATTACAGATAATTAAGCTAGATTAGCGATTACAGGTAATTAAGCTTGATTAGCGATTACAAATAATTAAGCTAGATTAGCGTTTACTGGTAATTAAGCTTGATTAGCGATTACAGGTAATTAAGCTAGATTAGCGATTACAGATAATTAAGCTAGATTAGCGTTTACTGGTAATTAAGCTTGATTAGCGATTACAGGTAATTAAGCTAGATTAGCGATTACAGTTAATTAAGCTAGATTAGCGATTACAAATAATTAAGCTAGATTAGCGATTACAGATAATTAAGCTAGATTAGCAATTACAAATAATTAAGCTAGATTAGCGATTACAGGTAATTAAGCTAGATTAGCGATTACAGGTAATTAAGCTAGATTAGCGATTACAAATAATTAAGCTAGATTAGCGATTACAGATAATTAAGCTAGATTAGCAATTACAAATAATTAAGCTGGTTTAGCGATTACAGCTAATTAAGCTATATTAGCGATTACAGCTAATTAAGCTATATGAGCGATTACAGCTAATTAAGCTACATTAGTGATTACAGCTAATTAAGCTAGATTAGCGATTACAGGTAATTAAGCTTGATTAGCGATTACAAATAATTAAGCTAGATTAGTGATTAGAGGTAATTAAGCTAGATTAGCTATTACAGGTAATAAAGTAGATCAACGATTACAGCTTATTAAGCTAGATTAGCGATTACAGCTAATTAAGCTGGATTATCGATTACAGCTAATTAAGCTGGATTATCGATTACAACTAATTAAGCTGGATTAGCGATTACAGATAATTAAGCTAGATTAGCGATTACAGGTAATTAAGCTTGATTAGCGATTACAAATAATTAAGCTAGATTAGTGATTAGAGGTAATTAAGCTAGATTAGCGATTACAGGTAATTAAGCTTGATTAGCGATTACAAATATTTAAGCTAGATTAGTGATTAGAGGTAATTAAGCTAGATTAGCTATTACAGGTAATAAAGTAGATCAACGATTACAGCTAATTAAGCTAGATTAGCGATTACAGATAATTAAGCTAGATTAGCGATTACAGGTAATTAAGCTTGATTAGCGATTACAGGTAATTAAGCTAGATTAGCGATTACAGGTAATTAAGCTAGATTAGCGATTACAGCTAATTAAGCTGGATTATCGATTACAGCTAATTAAGCTGGATTATCGATTACAACTAATTAAGCTGGATTAGCGATTACAGATAATTAAGCTAGATTAGCGATTACAGGTAATTAAGCTTGATTAGCGATTACAGCTAATTAAGCAATATGAGCGATTACAGCTAATTAAGCTACATTAGTGATTACAGCTAATTAAGCTAGATTAGCGATTAAAGCTAATTAAGCTAGATAAGCGATTACAAATAATTAAGCTAGATTAGCGATTACAGCTAATTAAGCTGGATTATCGATTACAGCTAATTAAGCTGGATTATCGATTACAACTAATTAAGCTGGATTAGCGATTACAGATAATTAAGCTAGATTAGCGATTACAGGTAATTAAGCTTGATTAGCGATTACAAATAATTAAGCTAGATTAGTGATTAGAGGTAATTAAGCTAGATTAGCTATTACAGGTAATAAAGTAGATCAACGATTACAGCTTATTAAGCTAGATTAGCGATTACAGCTAATTAAGCTGGATTATCGATTACAGCTAATTAAGCTGGATTATCGATTACAACTAATTAAGCTGGATTAGCGATTACAGCTAATTAAGCTAGATTAGCGATTACAGGTAATTAAGCTTGATTAGCGATTACAAATAATTAAGCTAGATTAGTGATTAGAGGTAATTAAGCTAGATTAGCTATTACAGGTAATTAAGCTTGATTAGCGATTACAAATATTTAAGCTAGATTAGTGATTAGAGGTAATTAAGCTAGATTAGCTATTACAGGTAATAAAGTAGATCAACGATTACAGCTAATTAAGCTAGATTAGCGATTACAGATAATTAAGCTAGATTAGCGATTACAGGTAATTAAGCTTGATTAGCGATTACAGGTAATTAAGCTAGATTAGCGATTACAGGTAATTAAGCTAGATTAGCGATTACAGCTAATTAAGCTTGATTATCGATTACAGCTAATTAAGCTGGATTATCGATTACAACTAATTAAGCTGGATTAGCGATTACAGATAATTAAGCTAGATTAGCGATTACAGGTAATTAAGCTTGATTAGCGATTACAAATCATTAAGCTAGATTATCGATTACAGCTAATTAAGCTGGATTATCGATTACAACTAATTAAGCTGGATTAGCGATTACAGATAATTAAGCTAGATTAGCGATTACAGGTAATTAAGCTTGATTAGCGATTACAGCTAATTAAGCAATATGAGCGATTACAGCTAATTAAGCTACATTAGTGATTACAGCTAATTAAGCTAGATTAGCGATTAAAGCTAATTAAGCTAGATAAGCGATTACAAATAATTAAGCTAGATTAGCGATTACAGCTAATTAAGCTGGATTATCGATTACAGCTAATTAAGCTGGATTATCGATTACAACTAATTAAGCTGGATTAGCGATTACAGATAATTAAGCTAGATTAGCGATTACAGGTAATTAAGCTTGATTAGCGATTACAAATAATTAAGCTAGATTAGTGATTAGAGGTAATTAAGCTAGATTAGCTATTACAGGTAATAAAGTAGATCAACGATTACAGCTTATTAAGCTAGATTAGCGATTACAGCTAATTAAGCTGGATTATCGATTACAGCTAATTAAGCTGGATTATCGATTACAACTAATTAAGCTGGATTAGCGATTACAGATAATTAAGCTAGATTAGCGATTACATGTAATTAAGCTTGATTAGCGATTACAAATAATTAAGCTAGATTAGTGATTAGAGGTAATTAAGCTAGATTAGCGATTACAGGTAATTAAGCTTGATTAGCGATTACAAATATTTAAGCTAGATTAGTGATTAGAGGTAATTAAGCTAGATTAGCTATTACAGGTAATAAAGTAGATCAACGATTACAGCTAATTAAGCTAGATTAGCGATTACAGATAATTAAGCTAGATTAGCGATTACAGGTAATTAAGCTTGATTAGCGATTACAGGTAATTAAGCTAGATTAGCGATTACAGGTAATTAAGCTAGATTAGCGATTACAGCTAATTAAGCTGGATTATCGATTACAGCTAATTAAGCTGGATTATCGATTACAACTAATTAAGCTGGATTAGCGATTACAGATAATTAAGCTAGATTAGCGATTACAGGTAATTAAGCTTGATTAGCGATTACAAATCATTAAGCTAGATTATCGATTACAGCTAATTAAGCTGGATTATCGATTACAACTAATTAAGCTGGATTAGCGATTACAGATAATTAAGCTAGATTAGCGATTACAGGTAATTAAGCTTGATTAGCGATTACAGCTAATTAAGCAATATGAGCGATTACAGCTAATTAAGCTACATTAGTGATTACAGCTAATTAAGCTAGATTAGCGATTAAAGCTAATTAAGCTAGATAAGCGATTACAAATAATTAAGCTAGATTAGCGATTACAGCTAATTAAGCTGGATTATCGATTACAGCTAATTAAGCTGGATTATTGATTACAACTAATTAAGCTGGATTAGCGATTACAGATAATTAAGCTAGATTAGCGATTACAGGTAATTAAGCTTGATTAGCGATTACAAATAATTAAGCTAGATTAGCGTTTACTGGTAATTAAGCTTGATTAGCGATTACAGGTAATTAAGCTAGATTAGCGATTACAGATAATTAAGCTAGATTAGCGTTTACTGGTAATTAAGCTTGATTAGCGATTACAGGTAATTAAGCTAGATTAGCGATTACAGTTAATTAAGCTAGATTAGCGATTACAAATAATTAAGCTAGATTAGCGATTACAGATAATTAAGCTAGATTAGCAATTACAAATAATTAAGCTAGATTAGCGATTACAGGTAATTAAGCTAGATTAGCGATTACAGGTAATTAAGCTAGATTAGCGATTACAAATAATTAAGCTAGATTAGCGATTACAGATAATTAAGCTAGATTAGCAATTACAAATAATTAAGCTGGTTTAGCGATTACAGCTAATTAAGCTATATTAGCGATTACAGCTAATTAAGCTATATGAGCGATTACAGCTAATTAAGCTACATTAGTGATTACAGCTAATTAAGCTAGATTAGCGATTACAGGTAATTAAGCTTGATTAGCGATTACAAATAATTAAGCTAGATTAGTGATTAGAGGTAATTAAGCTAGATTAGCTATTACAGGTAATAAAGTAGATCAACGATTACAGCTTATTAAGCTAGATTAGCGATTACAGCTAATTAAGCTGGATTATCGATTACAGCTAATTAAGCTGGATTATCGATTACAACTAATTAAGCTGGATTAGCGATTACAGATAATTAAGCTAGATTAGCGATTACAGGTAATTAAGCTTGATTAGCGATTACAAATAATTAAGCTAGATTAGTGATTAGAGGTAATTAAGCTAGATTAGCGATTACAGGTAATTAAGCTTGATTAGCGATTACAAATATTTAAGCTAGATTAGTGATTAGAGGTAATTAAGCTAGATTAGCTATTACAGGTAATAAAGTAGATCAACGATTACAGCTAATTAAGCTAGATTAGCGATTACAGATAATTAAGCTAGATTAGCGATTACAGGTAATTAAGCTTGATTAGCGATTACAGGTAATTAAGCTAGATTAGCGATTACAGGTAATTAAGCTAGATTAGCGATTACAGCTAATTAAGCTGGATTATCGATTACAGCTAATTAAGCTGGATTATCGATTACAACTAATTAAGCTGGATTAGCGATTACAGATAATTAAGCTAGATTAGCGATTACAGGTAATTAAGCTTGATTAGCGATTACAGCTAATTAAGCAATATGAGCGATTACAGCTAATTAAGCTACATTAGTGATTACAGCTAATTAAGCTAGATTAGCGATTAAAGCTAATTAAGCTAGATAAGCGATTACAAATAATTAAGCTAGATTAGCGATTACAGCTAATTAAGCTGGATTATCGATTACAGCTAATTAAGCTGGATTATCGATTACAACTAATTAAGCTGGATTAGCGATTACAGATAATTAAGCTAGATTAGCGATTACAGGTAATTAAGCTTGATTAGCGATTACAAATAATTAAGCTAGATTAGTGATTAGAGGTAATTAAGCTAGATTAGCTATTACAGGTAATAAAGTAGATCAACGATTACAGCTTATTAAGCTAGATTAGCGATTACAGCTAATTAAGCTGGATTATCGATTACAGCTAATTAAGCAGGATTATCGATTACAACTAATTAAGCTGGATTAGCGATTACAGCTAATTAAGCTAGATTAGCGATTACAGGTAATTAAGCTTGATTAGCGATTACAAATAATTAAGCTAGATTAGTGATTAGAGGAAATTAAGCTAGATTAGCTATTACAGGTAATTAAGCTTGATTAGCGATTACAAATATTTAAGCTAGATTAGTGATTAGAGGTAATTAAGCTAGATTAGCTATTACAGGTAATAAAGTAGATCAACGATTACAGCTAATTAAGCTAGATTAGCGATTACAGATAATTAAGCTAGATTAGCGATTACAGGTAATTAAGCTTGATTAGCGATTACAGGTAATTAAGCTAGATTAGCGATTACAGGTAATTAAGCTAGATTAGCGATTACAGCTAATTAAGCTTGATTATCGATTACAGCTAATTAAGCTGGATTATCGATTACAACTAATTAAGCTGGATTAGCGATTACAGATAATTAAGCTAGATTAGCGATTACAGGTAATTAAGCTTGATTAGCGATTACAAATCATTAAGCTAGATTATCGATTACAGCTAATTAAGCTGGATTATCGATTACAACTAATTAAGCTGGATTAGCGATTACAGATAATTAAGCTAGATTAGCGATTACAGGTAATTAAGCTTGATTAGCGATTACAGCTAATTAAGCAATATGAGCGATTACAGCTAATTAAGCTACATTAGTGATTACAGCTAATTAAGCTAGATTAGCGATTAAAGCTAATTAAGCTAGATAAGCGATTACAAATAATTAAGCTAGATTAGCGATTACAGCTAATTAAGCTGGATTATCGATTACAGCTAATTAAGCTGGATTATCGATTACAACTAATTAAGCTGGATTAGCGATTACAGATAATTAAGCTAGATTAGCGATTACAGGTAATTAAGCTTGATTAGCGATTACAAATAATTAAGCTAGATTAGTGATTAGAGGTAATTAAGCTAGATTAGCTATTACAGGTAATAAAGTAGATCAACGATTACAGCTTATTAAGCTAGATTAGCGATTACAGCTAATTAAGCTGGATTATCGATTACAGCTAATTAAGCTGGATTATCGATTACAACTAATTAAGCTGGATTAGCGATTACAGATAATTAAGCTAGATTAGCGATTACATGTAATTAAGCTTGATTAGCGATTACAAATAATTAAGCTAGATTAGTGATTAGAGGTAATTAAGCTAGATTAGCGATTACAGGTAATTAAGCTTGATTAGCGATTACAAATATTTAAGCTAGATTAGTGATTAGAGGTAATTAAGCTAGATTAGCTATTACAGGTAATAAAGTAGATCAACGATTACAGCTAATTAAGCTAGATTAGCGATTACAGATAATTAAGCTAGATTAGCGATTACAGGTAATTAAGCTTGATTAGCGATTACAGGTAATTAAGCTAGATTAGCGATTACAGGTAATTAAGCTAGATTAGCGATTACAGCTAATTAAGCTGGATTATCGATTACAGCTAATTAAGCTGGATTATCGATTACAACTAATTAAGCTGGATTAGCGATTACAGATAATTAAGCTAGATTAGCGATTACAGGTAATTAAGCTTGATTAGCGATTACAAATCATTAAGCTAGATTATCGATTACAGCTAATTAAGCTGGATTATCGATTACAACTAATTAAGCTGGATTAGCGATTACAGATAATTAAGCTAGATTAGCGATTACAGGTAATTAAGCTTGATTAGCGATTACAGCTAATTAAGCAATATGAGCGATTACAGCTAATTAAGCTACATTAGTGATTACAGCTAATTAAGCTAGATTAGCGATTAAAGCTAATTAAGCTAGATAAGCGATTACAAATAATTAAGCTAGATTAGCGATTACAGCTAATTAAGCTGGATTATCGATTACAGCTAATTAAGCTGGATTATTGATTACAACTAATTAAGCTGGATTAGCGATTACAGATAATTAAGCTAGATTAGCGATTACAGGTAATTAAGCTTGATTAGCGATTACAAATAATTAAGCTAGATTAGCGTTTACTGGTAATTAAGCTTGATTAGCGATTACAGGTAATTAAGCTAGATTAGCGATTACAGATAATTAAGCTAGATTAGCGTTTACTGGTAATTAAGCTTGATTAGCGATTACAGGTAATTAAGCTAGATTAGCGATTACAGTTAATTAAGCTAGATTAGCGATTACAAATAATTAAGCTAGATTAGCGATTACAGATAATTAAGCTAGATTAGCAATTACAAATAATTAAGCTAGATTAGTGATTAGAGGTAATTAAGCTAGATTAGCGATTACAGCTAATTAAGCTTGATTATCGATTACAGCTAATTAAGCTGGATTATCGATTACAACTAATTAAGCTGGATTAGCGATTACAGATAATTAAGCTAGATTAGCGATTACAGGTAATTAAGCTTGATTAGCGATTACAAATCATTAAGCTAGATTATCGATTACAGCTAATTAAGCTGGATTATCGATTACAACTAATTAAGCTGGATTAGCGATTACAGATAATTAAGCTAGATTAGCGATTACAGGTAATTAAGCTTGATTAGCGATTACAGCTAATTAAGCAATATGAGCGATTACAGCTAATTAAGCTACATTAGTGATTACAGCTAATTAAGCTAGATTAGCGATTAAAGCTAATTAAGCTAGATAAGCGATTACAAATAATTAAGCTAGATTAGCGATTACAGCTAATTAAGCTGGATTATCGATTACAGCTAATTAAGCTGGATTATCGATTACAACTAATTAAGCTGGATTAGCGATTACAGATAATTAAGCTAGATTAGCGATTACAGGTAATTAAGCTTGATTAGCGATTACAAATAATTAAGCTAGATTAGTGATTAGAGGTAATTAAGCTAGATTAGCTATTACAGGTAATAAAGTAGATCAACGATTACAGCTTATTAAGCTAGATTAGCGATTACAGCTAATTAAGCTGGATTATCGATTACAGCTAATTAAGCTGGATTATCGATTACAACTAATTAAGCTGGATTAGCGATTACAGATAATTAAGCTAGATTAGCGATTACATGTAATTAAGCTTGATTAGCGATTACAAATAATTAAGCTAGATTAGTGATTAGAGGTAATTAAGCTAGATTAGCGATTACAGGTAATTAAGCTAGATTAGCGATTACAGCTAATTAAGCTGGATTATCGATTACAGCTAATTAAGCTGGATTATCGATTACAACTAATTAAGCTGGATTAGCGATTACAGATAATTAAGCTAGATTAGCGATTACAGGTAATTAAGCTTGATTAGCGATTACAAATCATTAAGCTAGATTATCGATTACAGCTAATTAAGCTGGATTATCGATTACAACTAATTAAGCTGGATTAGCGATTACAGATAATTAAGCTAGATTAGCGATTACAGGTAATTAAGCTTGATTAGCGATTACAGCTAATTAAGCAATATGAGCGATTACAGCTAATTAAGCTACATTAGTGATTACAGCTAATTAAGCTAGATTAGCGATTAAAGCTAATTAAGCTAGATAAGCGATTACAAATAATTAAGCTAGATTAGCGATTACAGCTAATTAAGCTGGATTATCGATTACAGCTAATTAAGCTGGATTATTGATTACAACTAATTAAGCTGGATTAGCGATTACAGATAATTAAGCTAGATTAGCGATTACAGGTAATTAAGCTTGATTAGCGATTACAAATAATTAAGCTAGATTAGCGTTTACTGGTAATTAAGCTTGATTAGCGATTACAGGTAATTAAGCTAGATTAGCGATTACAGATAATTAAGCTAGATTAGCGTTTACTGGTAATTAAGCTTGATTAGCGATTACAGGTAATTAAGCTAGATTAGCGATTACAGTTAATTAAGCTAGATTAGCGATTACAAATAATTAAGCTAGATTAGCGATTACAGATAATTAAGCTAGATTAGCAATTACAAATAATTAAGCTAGATTAGTGATTAGAGGTAATTAAGCTAGATTAGCGATTACAGCTAATTAAGCTTGATTATCGATTACAGCTAATTAAGCTGGATTATCGATTACAACTAATTAAGCTGGATTAGCGATTACAGATAATTAAGCTAGATTAGCGATTACAGGTAATTAAGCTTGATTAGCGATTACAAATCATTAAGCTAGATTATCGATTACAGCTAATTAAGCTGGATTATCGATTACAACTAATTAAGCTGGATTAGCGATTACAGATAATTAAGCTAGATTAGCGATTACAGGTAATTAAGCTTGATTAGCGATTACAGCTAATTAAGCAATATGAGCGATTACAGCTAATTAAGCTACATTAGTGATTACAGCTAATTAAGCTAGATTAGCGATTAAAGCTAATTAAGCTAGATAAGCGATTACAAATAATTAAGCTAGATTAGCGATTACAGCTAATTAAGCTGGATTATCGATTACAGCTAATTAAGCTGGATTATCGATTACAACTAATTAAGCTGGATTAGCGATTACAGATAATTAAGCTAGATTAGCGATTACAGGTAATTAAGCTTGATTAGCGATTACAAATAATTAAGCTAGATTAGTGATTAGAGGTAATTAAGCTAGATTAGCTATTACAGGTAATAAAGTAGATCAACGATTACAGCTTATTAAGCTAGATTAGCGATTACAGCTAATTAAGCTGGATTATCGATTACAGCTAATTAAGCTGGATTATCGATTACAACTAATTAAGCTGGATTAGCGATTACAGATAATTAAGCTAGATTAGCGATTACATGTAATTAAGCTTGATTAGCGATTACAAATAATTAAGCTAGATTAGTGATTAGAGGTAATTAAGCTAGATTAGCGATTACAGGTAATTAAGCTTGATTAGCGATTACAAATATTTAAGCTAGATTAGTGATTAGAGGTAATTAAGCTAGATTAGCTATTACAGGTAATAAAGTAGATCAACGATTACAGCTAATTAAGCTAGATTAGCGATTACAGATAATTAAGCTAGATTAGCGATTACAGGTAATTAAGCTTGATTAGCGATTACAGGTAATTAAGCTAGATTAGCGATTACAGGTAATTAAGCTAGATTAGCGATTACAGCTAATTAAGCTGGATTATCGATTACAGCTAATTAAGCTGGATTATCGATTACAACTAATTAAGCTGGATTAGCGATTACAGATAATTAAGCTAGATTAGCGATTACAGGTAATTAAGCTTGATTAGCGATTACAAATCATTAAGCTAGATTATCGATTACAGCTAATTAAGCTGGATTATCGATTACAACTAATTAAGCTGGATTAGCGATTACAGATAATTAAGCTAGATTAGCGATTACAGGTAATTAAGCTTGATTAGCGATTACAGCTAATTAAGCAATATGAGCGATTACAGCTAATTAAGCTACATTAGTGATTACAGCTAATTAAGCTAGATTAGCGATTAAAGCTAATTAAGCTAGATAAGCGATTACAAATAATTAAGCTAGATTAGCGATTACAGCTAATTAAGCTGGATTATCGATTACAGCTAATTAAGCTGGATTATTGATTACAACTAATTAAGCTGGATTAGCGATTACAGATAATTAAGCTAGATTAGCGATTACAGGTAATTAAGCTTGATTAGCGATTACAAATAATTAAGCTAGATTAGCGTTTACTGGTAATTAAGCTTGATTAGCGATTACAGGTAATTAAGCTAGATTAGCGATTACAGATAATTAAGCTAGATTAGCGTTTACTGGTAATTAAGCTTGATTAGCGATTACAGGTAATTAAGCTAGATTAGCGATTACAGTTAATTAAGCTAGATTAGCGATTACAAATAATTAAGCTAGATTAGCGATTACAGATAATTAAGCTAGATTAGCAATTACAAATAATTAAGCTAGATTAGCGATTACAGGTAATTAAGCTTGATTAGCGATTACAAATAATTAAGCTGGTTTAGCGATTACAGCTAATTAAGCTATATTAGCGATTACAGCTAATTAAGCTATATCAGCGATTACAGCTAATTAAGCTACATTTGTGATTACAGCTAATTAAGCTAGATTAGCGATTAAAGCTAATTAAGCTAGATAAGCGATTACAAATAATTAAGCTAGATTAGCGATTACAGCTAATTAAGCTGGATTATCGATTACAGCTAATTAAGCTGGATTATCGATTACAACTAATTAAGATGGATTAGCGATTACAGATAATTAAGCTAGATTAGCGATTACAGGTAATTAAGCTTGATTAGCGATTACAAATAATTAAGCTAGATTAGTGATTAGAGGTAATTAAGCTAGATTAGCTATTACAGGTAATAAACTAGATCAACGATTACAGCTTATTAAGCTAGATTAGCGATTACAGATAATTAAGCTAGATTAGCGATTACAGGTAATTAAGCTAGATTAGCGATTACAAATAATTAAGCTAGATTAGCTATTACAGATAATTAAGCTAGATTAGCAATTACAAATAATTAAGCTAGATTAGCGATTACAGGTAATTAAGCTTGATTAGCGATTACAAATAATTAAGCTGGTTTAGCGATTACAGCTAATTAAGCTATATTAGCGATTACAGCTAATTAAGCTATATGAGCGATTACAGCTAATTAAGCTGCATTAGTGATTACAGCTAATTAAGCTAGATTAGCGATTAAAGCTAATTAAGCTAGATAAGCGATTACAAATAATTAAGCTAGATTAGCGATTACAGCTAATTAAGCTGGATTATCGATTACAGCTAATTAAGCTGGATTATCGATTACAACTAATTAAGCTGGATTAGCGATTACAGATATTTAAGCTGGATTAGCGATTACAGATAATTAAGCTAGATTAGCGATTACAGGTAATTAAGCTTGATTAGCGATTACAAATCATTAAGCTAGATTATCGATTACAGCTAATTAAGCTGGATTATCAATTACAACTAATTAAGCTGGATTAGCGATTACAGATAATTAAGCTAGATTAGCGATTACAGGTAATTAAGCTTGATTAGCGATTACAAATAATTAAGCTAGATTAGTGATTAGAGGTAATTAAGCTAGATTAGCTATTACAGGTAATAAACTAGATCAACGATTACAGCTAATTAAGCTAGATTAGCGATTACAGGTAATTAAGCTTGATTAGCGATTACAGGTAATTAAGCTAGATTAGCGATTACAGGTAATTAAGCTAGATTAGCGATTACAACTAGTTAAGCTGGATTATCGATTACAGCTAATTAAGCTGGATTATCGATTACAACTAATTAAGCTGGATTAGCGATTACAGATAATTAAGCTAGATTAGCGATTACAGGTAATTAAGCTTGATTAGCGATTACAAATCATTAAGCTAGATTATCGATTACAGCTAATTAAGCTGGATTATCGATTACAACTAATTAAGCTGGATTAGCGATTACAGATAATTAAGCTAGATTAGCGATTACAGGTAATTAAGCTTGATTAGCGATTACAAATAATTAAGCTAGATTAGCGATTACAGGTAATTAAGCTTGATTAGCGATTACAAACAATTAAGCTGGATTATCGATTACAGCTAATTAAGCTGGATTATCGATTACAGATAATTAAGCTAGATTAGCGATTACAGGTAATTAAGCTAGATTAGCGATTACAGGTAATTAAGCTTGATTACCGATTACAAATAATTAAGCTAGATTAGCGATTACAGGTAATTAAGCTTGATTAGCGATTACAAATAATTAAGCTGGATTAGCGATTACAGCTAATTAAGCTATATTAGCGATTACAGCTAATTAAGCTACATTAGTGATTACAGCTAATTAAGCTAGATTAGCGATTAAAGCTAATTAAGCTAGATAAGCGATTACAAATAATTAAGCTAGATTAGCGATTACAGCTAATTAAGCTGGATTATCGATTACAGCTAATTAAGCTGGATTATCGATTACAACTAATTAAGCTGGATTAGCGATTACAGATAATTAAGCTAGATTAGCGATTACAGGTAATTAAGCTTGATTAGCGATTACAAATAATTAAGCTAGATTAGTGATTAGAGGTAATTAAGCTAGATTAGCTATTACAGGTAATAAACTAGATCAACGATTACAGCTTATTAAGCTAGATTAGCGATTACAGATAATTAAGCTAGATTAGCGATTACAGGTAATTAAGCTAGATTAGCGATTACAAATAATTAAGCTAGATTAGCGATTACAGATAATTAAGCTAGATTAGCAATTACAAATAATTAAGCTAGATTAGCGATTACAGGTAATTAAGCTTGATTAGCGATTACAAATAATTAAGCTGGTTTAGCGATTACAGCTAATTAAGCTATATTAGCGATTACAGCTAATTAAGCTATATGAGCGATTACAGCTAATTAAGCTACATTAGTGATTACAGCTAATTAAGCTAGATTAGCGATTAAAGCTAATTAAGCTAGATAAGCGATTACAAATAATTAAGCTAGATTAGCGATTACAGCTAATTAAGCTGGATTATCGATTACAGCTAATTAAGCTGGATTATCGATTACAACTAATTAAGCTGGATTAGCGATTACAGATAATTAAGCTAGATTAGCGATTACAGGTAATTAAGCTTGATTAGCGATTACAAATAATTAAGCTAGATTAGTGATTAGAGGTAATTAAGCTAGATTAGTGATTAGAGGTAATTAAGCTAGATTAGCTATTACAGGTAGTAAACTAGATCAACGATTACAGCTTATTAAGCTAGATTAGCGATTACAGATAATTAAGCTAGATTAGCGATTACAGGTAATTAAGCTAGATTAGCGATTACAAATAATTAAGCTAGATTAGCGATTACAGATAATTAAGCTAGATTAGCAATTACAAATAATTAAGCTAGATTAGCGATTACAGGTAATTAAGCTTGATTAGCGATTACAAATAATTAAGCTGGTTTAGCGATTACAGCTAATTAAGCTATATTAGCGATTACAGCTAATTAAGCTATATGAGCGATTACAGCTAATTAAGCTACATTAGTGATTACAGCTAATTAAGCTAGATTAGCGATTAAAGCTAATTAAGCTAGATAAGCGATTACAAATAATTAAGCTAGATTAGAGATTACAGCTAATTAAGCTGGATTATCGATTACAGCTAATTAAGCTGGATTATCGATTACAACTAATTAAGCTGGATTAGCGATTACAGATAATTAAGCTAGATTAGCGTTTACTGGTAATTAAGCTTGATTAGCGATTACAAATAATTAAGCTAGATTAGTGATTAGAGGTAATTAAGCTAGATTAGCTATTACTGGTAATAAAGTAGATCAATGATTACAGCTAATTAAGCTAGATTAGCGATTACAGATAATTAAGTTACATTAGTGATTACAGATAATTAAGCTAGATTAGCGATTACAAATAATTCAGCTAGATTAGCGATTACAGGTAATTTAGCTTTATTAGCGATTACAAATGATTAAGCTGTATTAGCGATTACAGATAATTAAGCTATATTAGCGATTACAGCTAATTAAGCTACATTAGTGATAACAGCTAATTAAGCTAGGTTAGCGATTACAGCTAATTAAGCTATATTAGCGATTTTAGCTAATTATGCTGGATTATCGATTACAGCTAATTAAGATATATTAGCGATTACAGCTAATTAAGCTATATTAGCGATTACACCTAATTAAGCTACATTAGCGATTACACCTAATTAAGCTACATTAGCGATTACAGCTAATTAAGCTGGATTATCGATTACAGCTAATTAAGCTACATTAGCGATTACAGCTAATTAAGCTATATTAGCGATTACAGATAATTAAGCTATATTATCGATTACAGCTAATTAAACTGGATTAGCGATTACATCTAATTAAGCTGGATTATCGATTACAACTAATTAAGCTGGATTAGCGATTACAGATAATTAAGCTAGATTAGCGATTACAGGTAATTAAGCTTGATTAGCGGTTACAAATCATTAAGCTAGATTATCGATTACAGCTAATTAAGCTGGATTATCGATTACAACTAATTAAGCTGGATTAGCGATTACAGATAATTAAGCTAGATTAGCGATTACAGGTAATTAAGCTTGATTAGCGATTACAAATAATTAAGCTAGATTAGCGATTACAAATAATTAAGCTAGATTAGCGATTACAGGTAATTAAGCTTGATTAGCGATTACAAATAATTAAGCTGGATTAGCGATTACAGCTAATTAAGCTATATTAGCGATTACAGCTAATTAAGCTACATTAGTGATTACAGCTAATTAAGCTAGATTAGCGATTAAAGCTAATTAAGCTAGATAAGCGATTACAAATAATTAAGCTAGATTAGCGTTTACAGCTAATTAAGCTATATTAGCGAATACACCTAATTAAGCTTCATTAGCGATTACAGCTAATTAATCTAGATTGGCGATTAAAGCCAATAAAGCTAGATTAGCGAATGCAGCTAATTAAGCTGGATTATCGATTACAGCTAATTAAGCTGGATTATCGATTACAGCTAATTAAGCTGGATTATCGATTACAGCTAATTAAGCTGGATTATCGATTACAGTTAATTAAGCTGGATTAGCGATTACAGCTAATTAAGCTATATTAGCGATTACAGCTAATTAAGCTATATGAGCGATTACAGCTAATTAAGCTACATTAGTGATTACAGCTAATTAAGCTAGATTAGCGATTAAAGCTAATTAAGCTAGATAAGCGATTACAAATAATTAAGCTAGATTAGCGATTACAGCTAATTAAGCTGGATTATCGATTACAGCTAATTAAGCTGGATTATCGATTACAACTAATTAAGCTGGATTAGCGATTACAGATAATTAAGCTAGATTAGCGATTACAGGTAATTAAGCTTGATTAGCGATTACAAATAATTAAGCTAGATTAGTGATTAGAGGTAATTAAGCTAGATTAGCTATTACAGGTAATAAACTAGATCAACGATTACAGCTTATTAAGCTAGATTAGCGATTACAGATAATTAAGCTAGATTAGCGATTACAGGTAATTAAGCTAGATTAGCGATTACAAATAATTAAGCTAGATTAGCGATTACAGATAATTAAGCTAGATTAGCAATTACAAATAATTAAGCTAGATTAGCGATTACAGGTAATTAAGCTTGATTAGCGATTACAAATAATTAAGCTGGTTTAGCGATTACAGCTAATTAAGCTATATTAGCGATTACAGCTAATTAAGCTATATGAGCGATTACAGCTAATTAAGCTACATTAGTGATTACAGCTAATTAAGCTAGATTAGCGATTAAAGCTAATTAAGCTAGATAAGCGATTACAAATAATTAAGCTAGATTAGCGATTACAGCTAATTAAGCTGGATTATCGATTACAGCTAATTAAGCTGGATTATCGATTACAACTAATTAAGCTGGATTAGCGATTACAGATAATTAAGCTAGATTAGCGTTTACTGGTAATTAAGCTTGATTAGCGATTACAGGTAATTAAGCTAGATTAGCGATTACAGGTAATTAAGCTAGATTAGCGATTACAAATAATTAAGCTAGATTAGCGATTACAGATAATTAAGCTAGATTAGCAATTACAAATAATTAAGCTGGATTAGCGATTACAGATAATTAAGCTAGATTAGCGATTACAGGTAATTAAGCTTGATTAGCGATTACAAATAATTAAGCTAGATTAGTGATTAGAGGTAATTAAGCTAGATTAGCTATTACTGGTAATAAAGTAGATCAATGATTACAGCTAATTAAGCTAGATTAGCGATTACAGATAATTAAGTTACATTAGTGATTACAGATAATTAAGCTAGATTAGCGATTACAGATAATTAAGTTACATTAGTGATTACAGATAATTAAGCTAGATTAGCGATTACAAATAATTCAGCTAGATTAGCGATTACAGGTAATTTAGCTTTATTAGCGATTACAAATAATTAAGCTGTATTAGCGATTACAGATAATTAAGCTATATTAGCGATTACAGCTAATTAAGCTACATTAGTGATGACAGCTAATTAAGCTAGGTTAGCGATTACAGCTAATTAAGCTATATTAGCGATTTTAGCTAATTATGCTGGATTATCGATTACAGCTAATTAAGATATATTAGCGATTACAGCTAATTAAGCTATATTAGCGATTACACCTAATTAAGCTACATTAGCGATTACACCTAATTAAGCTACATTAGCGATTACAGCTAATTAAGCTGGATTATCGATTACAGCTAATTAAGCTACATTAGCGATTACAGCTAATTAAGCTATATTAGCGATTACAGATAATTAAGCTGGATTAGCGATTACAGCTAATTAAGCTATATTAGCGATTACAGCTAATTATGCTGGATTATCGATTACAGCTAATTAAGATATATTAGCGATTACAGCTGATTAAGCTATATTAGCGATTACATCTAATTAAGCTATATTATCGATTACAGCTAATTAAGCTGGATTAGCGATTACAGCTAATTAAGCTGGATTAGCGATTACAGCTAATTAAGCTGGATTAGCGATTACAGCTAATTAAGCTATATTAGCGATTACAGCTAATTATGCTGGATTATCGATTACAGCTAATTAAGATATATTAGCGATTACAGCTAATTAAGCTATATTAGCGATTACAGCTAATTAAGCTAGATTAGCCATTAAAGCTAATTAAGCTAGATTAGCGATTACAGCTAATTAAGCTTGATTAGCGATTACAGCTAATTAAGCTTGATTAGCGATTAAAGCTAATTAAGCTTAATTAGCGATTACACCTAATTAAGCTACATTAGCGATTACAGATAATTAAGCTAGATTAGCGATTACAGGTAATTAAGCTTGATTAGCGATTACAAATAATTAAGCTAGATTAGCGATTACAGGTAATTAAGCTTGATTAGCGATTACAAATAATTAAGCTGGATTAGCGATTACAGCTAATTAAGCTATATTAGCGATTACAGCTAATTAAGCTATATTAGCGATTTTAGCTAATTAAGCTACATTAGTGATTACAGCTAATTAAGCTAGATTAGCGATTACACCTAATTAAGCTATATTAGCGATTACACCTAATTAAGCTACATTAGCGATTACAGCTAATTAATCTAGATTAGCGATTAAAGCCAATTAAGCTAGATTAGCGAATGCAGCTAATTAAGCTGGATTATCGATTACAGCTAATTAAGCTGGATTATCGATTACAGTTAATTAAGCTGGATTAGCGATTACAGCTAATTAAGCTTAATTAGCGATTACAGCTACCCCGTTATGTAGAATCCCCACTTTACCATTACTAAGATATGTCTTGGACACATGAAAATCAGTCACTGGGATGAAAAACAGAAAGCGTATAACTTCAGGAGAGATATAACCTTTTTGTGTTTGAAAAGGCTCAAATTTTTACGCCTCAACTGTAAACCCTATATTCTCAAAACTACATTCACAACTTGTTTCAGGTATAAAAACTATTGTCTCGTTTAACCTCAACGATATTCTTAGTTTGCCAACATGAGTGTTAATGTTATATATCACCAAAGCTGACTTGTGGTTAGACGCAATGAGAGGCAATGCGCACCCCAACAAGAATGAAATCTTCGAAGCTACAACCCGATTACGATTAGCCCTTTCACTGATCTAATTGCCACAATAGTGCTTTTTTCTATTTTAAAATCTAAACCTAATTATATAAATGTGTATTTAAGTTTCATTCTTGTAATCACAAAAGCAAGGATTATTCTATATATAATTGTAGTATAGCTTAAGCAACATATAAACAGGCATTTCAAATATTAATATTAAAGAATATCCTTGGAATATCAAAATGAAACAGAGCTTTAAAGCTACAAAAATACTAAAGGCGTCGTAATTACGAAAAATATTTGCACATATTCACTTAATATTATGAAAAAGGAATATTAAGGCAACGGATAGAAAATTATAGGGTGTACAGAACTTCCGGTTCCGGATATTGCTTAAAAAAGAAATAAGATCGTTTTCTTCTAAATTCGGAGGCCGAAGCCGCAACGGTTTTAAGTACAATTATGATAATATAGCAAAATAATATATCGCTAAATTAGCTTTATATCTGCAATATGGTAGTTAAAAAAATATGTAGACCTTAACCTTTTCATTCTCATCTTCTTTGTCGTGATCCGCCAAAGCAAAGAGAGGAACTTGTAAACCGGAATTCCGGTACCCCCTAAAGGTTTCCTCAATATACCGCAAGGGTCACTAGGATCGCGAGTAACAGAAAACCACGAAAAGTATGAAGCTTCGGTTGCGAGTCCCGGGGGTTGTTAATGGTCTTAGTACACACCAACACAAGGCGAACTGCTAACGCAGCTGACTAGTGTTACAACGGACGTACACACACAGACAGCTGTTTAATTCTTACTGTATTAATTTTGAGTTGAGAAACAAGATTATCTTAAATTCTAAAATAAATGTAATTAATATTAATATTATAATTATATATTTTCTTCGTTACTTGTTCACCTTATTGACCGTTACATCATTTTGAAAAAGAATAGCTAGACATTCTTGAGAGACTTGACTAATATTGACGTTTGAAACGAAAGATACGCCTGTTGTTTCGCCTTACACACATCGGTAGTATATAAAGGTTTCAAATCTTTCCTGTGGATAAGAACAGCACAATTGCGTGAATCTTTAGTGGAAGCCTCACCATTGGGAGGCTAGACTTTTCTTAGGCGATGATCGCCTATGTCTTAACCTTTACGATAATAATGGAGATAGAAGCCAGTACGTACAGACTGGTGTCCATGTGGGATGGACAAAAGACCGGATAATGGTGGTGTTTAGAAGCCAGTAAGTACAGACTGGTGTCCATGTGGGGTAGACAAAAGACCGGGTGATGGTGGTGTTTAGAAGCCAGTAGGTACAGACTGGTGTCCATGTGGGAGGGATTGAAAAAAGACCAGAAGATGGTGGTGTTTAGAAGCCAGAAAGTACAGAATGGTGTCCATGTGGTATGGACAAAAAACGGATGATGGTGGTGTTTAGAAGCCAGTAAGTACAAACTGATGTTCATGTGGGATGGATAAATGATCAAAGGATGGCGATGTTAGACAGACCATGGGGTAATAGCCATTCTAGGTGGAAAACAAGCCATTCTAGGTGGAATACAATTGCCTCGATTTTCCAACTGCAAACGCGGTTCCCTGGGGTGTAACATCAGACAGACAGACAAACACAGGCTGACAGATACGTTGAAATTAGAACCTCTCCGTGACATAATCCACTCGGCGAGATAAAAATGGCATTTCCAAGAATATTTTAAGGGATACTAGCTTGATATCAGTGTTTTACTAACAAGTAAAGAGAAGTTCAAATACTCGGATATCTGAAAAATGGAACTTTTTTATTCAAATTTTGATATTTTAATATTGAAAATAGGCCCTTTGACTGTGATATAGTTACTAGAATCGAAAATATCTCTACCTTGATCGTGATCTTTCGAGAGCTATACAACACTTTCAAGTTTGGTACTTCAAAAACTTAAAATAAACTAAAAACATTTTTTAGGTCTCAATAGTAATTTTATTTTATCAGCTTTTGGAGCCTGCGAGATATCTAGGCCCGTGCCTAATGCGAAGCGAGAATTTGTTTTAACTAATTCAGTTCGCCGTGTTTTCTCGCTTGAGGCGCTGTTAGTATCATAAAATAACAAGTTGGGAAAACCAAAATATTACCTCTCCGTGTCAAGAAGATTATATAAACTTAAGTATCCAATGAAAACGTTATTATGTTTCTGAGTTGGGGTTTCCCATTTTTGTTGTTGTTTTGAAAAATATATCGCAATGCACGGGCCTTGATAGATATAGGAGGCAATGAATGAAATATATCACAATGCACGGGCCTTGATAGATATAGGAGGCAATGAATGAAATATATCACAATGCACGGGCCTTGATAGATATAGGAGGCAATGAAGGAAATATATCGCATGCACGGGCCTTGGTAGATATAGGAGGCAATGATAATCTCTCTCTTTGCACGAGAGGTTTATCTTTAATATTTAAATAAATATAATTATTTTTAATTATTTTAATCTTCAATAATTAACATTAATAATAGTTAAATCGTTTAAAATAAAGTTATACCTATTATCTTCTCAAACTTTGCTAATTTTGACGTTTAAAGTGAAGGGTACCCCTCTTGCCCGCTTTTTTCAAATTTGGGGTATATATACGATTCGTTTCAATTATAATAGTAAGGAAAAAGCGCAATTGCGAAAACCTTTGGTGGCGATCCCACCTTAGGGAGGCTAGACGTTTCTCGTAACCCTAGCTGATCGCCGCGTATATCCTAAAACCTAACGATGATAATGGAGTAGAAGCCAATGATACAGATTGGTGTCTATGTGGAATAGACGGAAGACCAGTGGATGGTGGTGTTAGAAGCCAGTGTAAGTGCAGACTGGTGTCAATGTGGGATTGACAAAGAACAGAAGATGGTGGTGATTAGAAGCCAGTAAGAGCAGACTGTTGTCCGTGTGGGATGGACGAAGACCAAAAGATGGTGGTGTGAGAACTCAAGTAGAGGAGCCATTTCCGTGACTGTGAAAGCAGTTCGGAAATGGCGAACACGTTTGCTCCGATACGCAAACTGCGAACGCGGTCACGTGGGTGTAACAACGGACAGACAGACAGACATACAGACACACAGCCAGACAGACAGACACATACACAGACAGACAGACAGACACATACACAGACAGACACTGCCGTTACAGAACCTCTCCTGGACTACGTCACACGGAGAGGTAAAAATAAGTTCAGCCTCGTGACCCCGTCGACTTCTACAATATTAGGGCAAGGCATAGACGTAGAGCGGTGAAACTTTGGTCGCGGATAGTAAAAAAAAGTTTTAGAAATTTTCCAATACCTTTGTTAAACAATCATAACAAAAAAGTAAAGGATAAAAAGCTAAGGTTGAAAAAATTAGAGCTTATGAATGAGTAAAAAATTCTTCTTATGGTATAATAAAACTGTGAGTTAGCAACTTCAAGAAGTTTTGTTTTACTAAAAATGAACAATGTTAAAATCTCATAATTTTGTTGTCCACACAATCTAACGAAAAGATTCGAAAAAAAAATAAATAGCCCCTAAAACAATTACGTTACTTTAAGGGTGAAACTTTTCTCTTTCATAAAATTTTTAAAATTGGCCCCTAAAATATCAACGACAGTTTCTGGTAATTAGAGCACCATCTAGTACACAAATTGGGTGAAAATATTTCCTCTATGAAAATTAATATTTCCCCACTTAAAAATCGACACGCACAGGCCTAGGTATCTAGGGGGCTCCGCTGAAAATGGTTGATAGCTGCGGAGCCTCCGAGATATCCGGGCATTCCTCATTCTTATCCATGCTTTTAGAATCTTGATTCTATCGAAGACACTTTTGATTAATATTAACTATGAAATACGCATAGTCTTTATTACTCGTCATATTTGAACTTTGACGAGTGTTGGTAAGAAGCACGAGGTTTTTGTTAAATAATTAAATAAATATAATTAATATTAACAATATTCTAGTTATATCACTTTAAGAAACTTTATTCCTTTAGTAGTTTGAAGGCTAGACATTTTTTGAAAAACCTAGCCGATCCTAACGATTATAACTTAAGAGAATAAAATGTCATCGACTTGCGGGGAACAAACGAATGACCAGTTGATAGTGGTGTTCTTAGAAGCCAATAAGGATAGTTTGGTGTGTATGTGGTATAGACGAAAGACTAGTGCATGGTGTATGTCTTGGGTTAATAATATAGGCCGAGATGAACAAGTGTGGAAAATCTTGAATACATTTGTTATAATTCTCGACAGTTATCGCGTCGAATGATTTTGATTTGAAGGAGTTATTTTCTTGCTTGCAGCCAATAGTTCTTCATCCCCAGCGCAAACCCATTAAAATAATTACCGAAGGACTAAAATCCCATTTCTATGCATATCGTGCCCTTCTCTTAACCCACCACAATCTTGAGAGGTTTTAGCATCGATCCTCAAATGTTGGACAGCATTTTGAAAAATTTCACTAACATTAAAATAAATCTTTACTTGAGCATTTGATTTATTCCAATTTAGATGTTCCTGAATTCGGCAATACCAAGTTTGGAATATCCACTCATGTCATGCAACAGTATATTGGTTGGTCTTGCTTCTTTTTATCAACTCTTTTCTGCTGTGGAGTTAAAACCAACTTTTTGCCCGCAAATAAGCACTTGATCAACGGCATTTCAGACCTGAAATCTTACCCAAATTCCAAACTTTTACTTTGGTTGCGCGATGGCTTGGGATCAACTTGTCATTCAGGACGAAAAGGCATTGAAGTAAAATTTAAAATAAATGCTGCATGCTTGTTTGAAATATTGACTCCGTTTGAATGCAATTGATCATGTTCGTAGCTATGTTTCCATGAATATTTTCGTGTTCCTAGATGTTTATGCGTGCAATGTAAAATGTTCTAAAATATATGAGTGCAATTTATTATGTCTCTAGATATGTATGCTTGCAAAGTAAAATGTTCTTAAAAATAAATTGTGATTCAGAGATGTATGCGTTCCTTGTAACAGTAGATTCCTTGTAAAATTTGGAGTCGAAATTTCCTGAGCGGATTTGGTCTGAACCGAACCGTTACAGAGTTACAAGCCGTTAAACTCCGGGCCCATTTGGGCCCTAATACCCCCTTCAGACGGTGCGTAAAATCTTGGTCAAATAAGACATATCTTGTTTAATACTCTTGTTACTTTTGAAAAAAAACTAACAGATCGTAAAGCGATTTTGGTTAAAGGAAATTCAGGTTTTCAGAAGAAATTCGCGATATCAAACAATGCCTCTCACTATCTTTCTCAAGCAAACAGTGGTTTTAATGCGTGGTCTGAAGAGGGTATTAAACAGAGGTAAAGAGTAGTTTAAAATGAGCTCACATCGGTTATTGCCAAATTAAGAGTTTCTTACAAATTCACATTTTTGCCATCCAAGCGTCCGCTGATAGACAGCTAGAGCTTTTCACCCTCTTCAGACGAAGCATAAAAACTACTTCAATGTGTCAGAGTTTAAGTCGAGATGCTATTTTTGAGGAAGAAGTTCAGAGGCCAAACGTGTAAGCTTTACTTTGAATAAAAAACTATAATTTTTGAAAATTTCTTTATTTCGGTGTAACAAAAGAATTAAATTGAAAAAAATTAATTTTGAATTCGCTCCCAAAGGACGTCTCTTGTTCGCAAGGGTAAAAAATAAATCATAGCCACAAGGTTCGGACGGCCAACAGTCGGCAGACCTAAAAATCTAACGTCGGCCAATAAAAACTTTTGTTTGGATATATGGAATCGGCCAGTATGACGGTTAAGAGAAGGATAATGATCTGGTTTTGGTCAAGATAAAACAGGTCGGCCGACTGTGATCTGGTTAGGACATTTCGACTTGGCACCTTCTTTCCACATGACCAAAAATGCACCAGTCGGTGGAAATTCGAGTAGACTGACAATCGACTAGTAGGCCCGACATACATATCTAAGAACATGATAAATAGCATGCACACATATCTAAGAACATGATAAATTACATGCATACATATCTAAGAACATGATAAATTGCATGCATACATATCTAAATACATGATAAATTGCATGCGTACATATCCAAGAACATGATAAATTGAATGCGTACATATCCAAGAACATGAAAAATTGCATGCATACATATCTAAGAACATGATAAATTAGTTAAAACTGTCTTTGCAGACAAAGACTAGCAAAAGTAAGAGATAACTTTATAAATTAATTGCCTGAAGTACAGATATTAAAATTTTGACTTTTGAAGACATAATTATAAAACATTTAATATTTGAAAAAAACATTTGAAGAAGCCAAACCAAGGCACGGTGTTTCTTAAAGGCAACGAAGTCCGAATGCACCCCCGTCCGTTTGTGTTTTTTATAGAAGTACCTTTTTTGTCTAATGTGGAGTGTTAACTCCTTGGAGAAAAAGTGAGGAAAGGACGGTTTACCCCGTCGACGTTTTCGTGGTATGAACCTAGTCATGAGGCTTTGAATAAAACCTGTCAGCAGGGTCACGCAGTAATCAACATCTTTCGAGGAGTAAATTCCTTCCCAGTCACATTCTTTAAGAGCGTTAAAAAAGCCAACGAAGTCACTTTTATCGTACTGAAACACAGAAGTAATTGGTGGGATAAATTTTAACAGTGAGTAGGGATAAATAATCGTAAAGGGGGGTGATATTCATCAATTGGAACGAGTGGATCCTTTAAGTGATCTAAATATAATCCGTTGACATTAGACAAGCGTAGATCTAACAAATTATTACTAACATTTTTTAAAGTATTATGCTGATGCACGTTCACAGAATAGCAAATTTCAAAAATGTGTTGGGCTTTCTTTACAACTGGGGAGGTACACCATTGCGTAGTAAAAAAGTCCCAGTTAATTCCCTGAAGGTTAAAATCTACTAAGAGAATTATGTCCCCTTGGAAGTCACGAAGAGAATTGATAACACAACGCGAATAAAGTTCGTATTGTTGGTCATTGATTGTGGGTCTAAAATAGCCACAACCTATGAGAATAGCGGTCGAAGAAGTAGTTTTAAGTTCAACGAATACATATTCGTCCACCATTTCTAGATCTCTGCGCCGACTTACCAAGAACTCACTCCTCACTGCGAGGAGAGAGCCACCACCACGAACACTCTGGTAATGAGGATCAGGGCGATCCGCGCGAAACACTTGATAAGAGTTAGGAAAAATGTCATTATTAAAATTTTCCTTGTTAAGCCAGGTTTCAGTTATTGCAAGAACATCAACGTCCAAAGAAACAACACTTTTAAAGAATTCCCGAGATTTTGTACGTAAGCCGCGAACGTTTTGATAAGCAATAGACAATTCTCCCATGTCGCTATTGGTTCGTAGGAGGTGGAAACTCAGAGCTGTCTTTATAACTGTCACGAAATGGCCCACCAGATTCCGCGAGTATACAATCAACCGGCCAAAGGTCAGGATCCGATAGTCGTGAAAATTCGTCATCATCCGAGCAAGTGACGTAAAAGGAGGAGTGAGAGCCATTGGGATTTTTGGACCGAAGACGGATACAGATGGCAGATTTGATACCTTCTTCCTCGAAAAGGGTATTACGTAGGTCACAAGAGAGCAATTCCGGATGAAGCCAGCTAACGAACAAAGCTTTACGTTGGCCCGACTTGCCGCCTCTATTTTTGAATTAACAGCATCTCCCGGTTTAGTGGGCTTTCGGATACGTGACGCATGCGGGGCCGTAGGTGGTTGCCGCACATTTACAGCATGGGTAGAGGGAGCAAGCGCCCCAAGTGCTGGGAATGGGGCCACAGCAGCGGCAAAATTTAGACGCATACAGAACTGAGGCGCCATATTACCCTTGACAGAGGAGGCTTCACGAGTCTCCTGAAGGTCCTTGTTCAGTTGGGTATTGGTGCGTTCCAGCTCAGCAACCCGAGAGTCAAGCGTCAGGATGAGAGTCTCGAGTGCTTCCATTTTGTTAAGAATTTTATCCAAAATAGAGTCCGACTCACGTGTTAGACTATCATGGCGGAGTAAATTGGTGAGAGCTTCGTTGATATCCTCTACAGAAAGACAGTTGCATTTGGAACAGTGCGCCTGGGAACCAATAAGAGAGTGGCTAGAATCCCTGGCAGACGTGATGAGAGATTTCCGAGAATTTGTTGTGGGAAACTTTGTTTGAGGGTTTCCAGTTCATGCAAGTAAATGCGTCTCCGACGCAAGTTTTGTGTGCACGCCTTGCGCAGCCTCCGAAGCACACCGTAATAGATTGATTTCCATAGATAGGTTTGTCGCAGCTAGGGCAAGAATCCTTAGCCGGAGCCATGATAAAGCCCGAATCCGTGCCAATGAAAAGGGGGAAAACGTTAAGCCTTGGCCACGTTAAGGAGTTAGAAAAAAAGTTTGAAAACTTCAAAATAGCACGAGCTTTAAAAAACACGTCTTTATAGCACGAGAATACCGTAATTTGTAGCAATTGTTTATTTAGTTTCTCACAGTCTTCAAGGTGTGTAATTTAACGATAAATCTTGTTATCGTCAGCATAGGCTAAGTTGTTAGCATCACTTTCCCATAAGAGGTCGTTAATAAATATTACGAATAAGAGAGGACCAAGAGCCGAACCTTGAGGTACTCCCTTTGACGATTTAAATGTCACATTTGTAATTTCATTGTTTATTTTAATTAATAATATAATAATAATAATAATAATGAAATGAAATGAAAGGATTGTTTATTGTGTATACAAAAAACCGCGAGGGTTCACGAGAATATACACATAGGGCTTATACAAAGTAGTTCACGAGAATATAGACAGACATCATAGGATAGCAATACAATAATTACAGAAAATACACTTTTTACATATATACATGGGATTGTGATTAACTTTGTACTAGCGTATATTTTTAATCGGTACGGAAAATATATCTATTGTTTGGGAATATATATTATACGTATTCTGAATTCGAGTAAGAACTTTCATAGGTACATAAAAAGTCACGGTATGACGGAGAGAATTCGGAATTAAAAAGTTAAGTTTTGCGAGTAAGTCGCTTAATTTAATCTTATTATTAATTAATTTTGAAAGAAATTTAATATCAATAATTTCAAGTAAGTGGGCTAGAGATGGAAGGCCAAGCCTTATTAGTAACAATTGATAATCGTAAGCGAGATTTCGCAAGAAGAACGTATGGGTGTATAATATAAATTTCCGTTGAACCGATTCTACTCTTTGTCGTAAATAGGAACTACAGCCACTCCATGCCAATGAACCGTAAACAAGTCGAGAACGTACTAGACTGAGGTAGAGCAGTTTAAAATGTTTTAACGATCTTAGAGACCGACATAGTTTTAAGGAAACGCCTAAAGTTCGGCGACAGCGATTAACTGTAATCGCCACTTGCTCGCGAAAAAGCAAGGCACGATCAAAAATAACGCCAAGATCATTCACCTGTAATTTCTGAGGGATAGTAGTATTTGCAATGGTGTATGTATTACAGATTTCTCTGCCCACTCTCCTCGTGAAGGTTACATGAGTCGATTTGGTAGGGTTAATTGGCAGGTTATTGGCGTCACACCATAAAGCAATAGCGTGCAAATCACTTTGGAGTTTAGTGCAATCTTCGCGAGAGTTAATAGTTTTACAGATTTTATGGTCATCCGCGAACGCGATTAGCATGGAGGATTTAACTGAATATTGTAGGTCATATATATACAGGGTGTTTGTGAAAGGTCCATCAATAATGAAAGAGCGTATTTATTGGGCCATTTTGAGTCGAAAATGTTCTATGACATTTTTCCGTTCGGGCCACTGTTTTCAAGTTATGATTGGAGTAATTTACGGATGACCCCTTAAATTTAATTAAGAAATTGAAAGACAGCGCTAATTTAATGAAGGGGCCATCCCTAAAATATTCAAATCATAACTCGAAAACCGTGGCTCGGACGGCAAAATGTCATAGAACATTTTCGACTGAAAATGGCCCAATAAATACGCCCTTTCATTATTGATGGACTTTTCACAAACACCCTGTATATATTGAACAATAAAGGGCCCAAGGATGAACCCTGTGGCACACCGCAAGTTATAGGGTAAGTAAAAGAGCTTAAGACACCATTACATTTAATCATGTTAGTTCGCTCACTCAAGTATGAGTGAGCGAACTAACATGATTAAATGTAATGGTGTCTTAAGCTCTTTTACTTACCCTATAATAATAATTCGATTCAATTCAATTCCAGTTTATTGACTCTGCAATACAACACCCTATAAGGGCTTTTCATAGAATTACAGAGTGTTAAATTATAATTAAATTTCGTCTATATTAATTTAAGAAAGATATATACAGAAAAAAAGGAAAAAAATAATCTAAAAACTTCCATTTAAACTCATAAATCATGTTCATGCAGTGCGTTTTTAAGGTTTCTTTGAAAGAACCTTTTTCTGGAGTCAAAAATGTCCGGTGCTTGAGAAATTTGGTTATACATGTTTTGCATACGGTGAGTGGGATTCCTTTGGTTGTAGTTTGATAAGTATAACACATTATTACTTCTGGTCGTTTGTCGTGTTGAGAAGGTTACATCTGATAGAAGTGCCGAACAGTATACTAAGTTATGTATTTGATTATATACGAAGGATATTTCCAAATACTTAAATCTGTTTTTATCGTTAAAATGTTTACCTTTCGTAATATTGTTTCATAGCTATAAGGTAGTAATGATTTAGTACCGATAAAACTTTTAAAATTCTTAAAATACAATTCGGCAAACTTTCGTTGTACTCTTTCTAATTTATTGATATTGTAGTTAGCACAACCTCCAAAAATTAAACAACCATATTCTAATTTTGTCCGCACTAAACCAATATATAGGGCTAAGAAGACATTATTACTGTTATTTAGGTTTTTCGCAATTCGGAGGACAGCATATAGTTTCCGTAAGCAACTGTATTGTTGTGTTTCAACCTGCTTAGTAAAATATAGTTTAGAATCAAGAACTACTCCTAAGTCCAACATGTCATTTTTCCTGGTTAAAATCTTGCCTGAGATATGATAATTATACTTTATGGAATTTGTTTTTCTTGTATACGTTAGAATGTAGGTTTTATCGCTGTTTAGTGGTAGTCTATTAAGGTTACCCCAGTCCGTAATTTGTAGCAATTGTTTATTTAGTTTCTCACAGTCTTCAAGGTGTGTAATTTAACGATAAATCTTGTTATCGTCAGCATAGGCTAAGTTGTTAGCATCACTTTCCCATAAGAGGTCGTTAATAAATATTACGAATAAGAGAGGACCAAGAGCCGAACCTTGAGGTACTCCCTTTGACGATTTAAATGTCACATTTGTAATTTCATAGTTTATTTTAATTAATAATATAATAATAATAATAATAATGAAATGAAATGAAAGGATTGTTTATTGTGTATACAAAAAACCGCGAGGGTTCACGAGAATATACACATAGGGCTTATACAATTTACATACAGTGCAACACAATGCAATACGGCTACACCGAGGGTAGGCCTACATCTATTTACAACTCCATGGACATGGTCAGTAAAAAGGAGATGAGAATCAAAGATAATAATAATAATTCAATTCAATTCAGTTTATTGTACAACAAAAAAAGCAGACAAGTCGCTCACTAGATTGTACACAGAAGTTTATGTAAAATGAGATACCAGAACCATTTGAGTAGGATGAATTATTTATAAAGTGATTTGAGGTGCAGTAAGGTTATGTAAAAATTTGAAATTAATTATTTAGTCAAGGAACTTGAACAGTATATATTGGTCAACTATTTAGAATCAGATACGAAACTATAGTGAAGTCCGTTTAAAATGAGACGGAAAGAATTTTGGGGATAATTAGTCCCGACAATAAAATAAATTTGGAAAAAAAAGAATACAATATTGAGCGGAATAAAATTATCGGGTTTTAAGTATTTACACGTAATAAATAATATTACAGGGAGTTCATGTAACTATTTGAGGAAAATTAACAGTAATTCAATTACAATGGGAAGAAGAATGAATGAAGGTTATGTGAATAACATATACAGGGGATACGAAACTTTTGTTAAATATTTCTTAAATGAATTAGAAAGAATTAAAGGTAAGTCTTACGCGACAATATAGTTGATTTAAAAAAATCATTTGAAAATTTTGAATGAATTATTAAGTGAAGGGAGGAAAATTATCGCGTGTAAATGTATTAATAGGGAGTTAAGTAACATAAATTTAAGTCATTGTCAATGTCAACGGATTGATGTAAGAGGATCACTGAAGATATCAAAATGCGAAGGCATGCTGTTTATTGAAAAACGAAGAACGTACAATTAGTCCTAAGATTTTTAGGCACAGAGAAGGCGAGTTTTTGGAGGAGAGAGCTAGATGGGATTCTGTTATTCAGAAGTTTGTGAACGAATCTGACCCTCGAGATTTGCAAGTAATGGGTAAAGTTAGGAATGTTTAAGGTACTAAGTAGGCCCTGATAATCATACGGCAGAGTTGATTAGAAGAAAGTATGGCAAAACTCCACAAATGTTCTTTGCACCCTTTCAATTTTTCCAAAAGATAATTTGAGCATCCCCCCCAAACGATACACCCGTAGAAGGCTCGAGAACGTACCAAGGTAAGATAAAGTAGTCGGAAATGGTAGAGGGAATTCAGTGGTTTGGTGAGCTTACGGACAACAGCGAGGGTCCTACGGCACTTACTAAATTGGTTATTTACGTGTTCCCTGAAGTAAAGAGCGGAGTCAAATAGTACGCCCAGGTCTCACACCAGGGTTTAACAAAGAATCGCTGAGCGCTCGATTGTATATGAAGTTTTTATCATACGACAAACGCGCCTGGTGAATGAGACGTGGACTGACTTTTTGGGGTTAATGGGCAGGTTGTTTTGCGCGCACCACCTAGAGATAGCGTTGAGGTCGTTCTGGAGAAGAGCGGTGTCTGCTAGGGAGTTAATACTTTTACAAAGTTTATTGTCATCCGCGAGTTGGAGTAGGAAGGAATGCTGAACCACAAATTGAAGGTCGTATAAATAAATATTAAAGAGCAAAGGAGCCAAGGAGGGACTCTACATGTGACTGGGTAAGAATAATTCGTGATAACTCCGTTACATTAAATTTTGTTAAGTCTTCCCGTTAAGTAGCTACTTAACCAACCTAGTAAGCTAACCGAGACTCCCATAGAAGACAATTTCGCTAGCAAGAGTGAATGTGATACCCTATCAAAGGCTTTCGCCAGATCGAGGTAAACGGTGTCAATTTGTCCACGAGCTTCAACCACGGGAGAGACAAAATTCATGAAGGTCGTTAGGTTGGTGTCCACACCTTTGCCAGGGATAAAACCATGTTGACACTCATTAGGGAAAGTACCGAACTAGCGTTGTAGACTGGAGTGGATGAGTTTGTCAAAAATTTTAGCCAAGACTCAAAGGAGGGAGATCGGCCTATAATTGACAGGGTCGCAAGCTGAGCCGTTTTTGTAAACCGGAACGATCAAAGCTTTTTTCCAGGAGGCTGGGAAGTATTGCTTTTTCAGTGACAGATTAAAAATGTACTCAAGAGGCTTAAGCAATATTTCGTGGCAGCCCTTGATGATAAAAGCCGGAATACCATCATCCCCCGTGGTAAATTTCGCGGGCAATTGTTTAATGGCTGAGTATATTTCTGATTGTGATAGAACTGGGAGTGAGAGGTTGACTGGCAATAATAATAATAATAATAATAATTCAATAGCTGGTTAAATAAATCTCTCTCTCCTTGCTTTGCCCCCCGTCTTCTGAATGAGAGGATAGTATGAATACTTTTTTTTTGATCGGCTTAACGGTCGCGCATGCGCATTATCATTAAGTTGGCGACAAAGCGGGGTAGCGTCTGCTAGCAGTGCTGCTGGGATAGAAGTCCTGCCTATGGTGCCACAGTTCAAATGGCACCATAGTAACCTATGTTTTTGTAGTTTTATTGTAATTATTGTGTATTTAATATATTTATAATAGACAACACGTTTCCCCCTAATCCATTTAGCTTTTTTATTCACTTTATTAGTCACCATGATTGCAATTTGCAAGAAGACAGCAACACACAGAAAGCAGAGCAGACTACGTTATTTAAAAAGGCAAGGACTAAAATAGATAGCCAGTAGTTTATCCAATATGCAAAGCTAGATTCTTACTCCTAGTCGAGAGTATGAAGAGATTTTTATTTAACCTGCTATTCATTTCAATTCAAATTTTATTAACTGTGATAAACAACATGCATTCGCACTTTTTACAGTTAGACAGAGTTTACATTATAGCTATACCATTAAATTAATATATACAAAGAAAAAATAAATTTCAATAAAAAAAATAAAACAGTGACCATTTTGCAATTCGTCTGATATAAATATTAAACTCATAAAGACCTTATTTGGTTCATTTCCATTACAGCAAGTTAGTAACAAATAATCAAATTCATTTGACCTAAAAATTTAAAAATATAAAATTCATCTACTATTAGTTTCTAAATTTAAAGAGCTAATCTAGTTCGTTTTCATTAATACATCTTTTTAGTTTCCTCTTAAATTTTTGTTTACAAGGGCTAAATAAATTTAACTCATCACCTAACGTGTTTGCTGTTTCCTGAGCTCTTTTGACACTATGTAGTCTTGATTTATGGGGGATATAATAATAATAATAATAATAATAAGCTTTATTAGGATATTCTCTTCAGCTATTGCTGGTTTACATGAGAGTCCGTCGTTAAGATATTTTAAATAACATTAAAGATTTTCTTTGATTGTTTAAAATTAAAAGATAAAGAAACAACAATCTTCAAAAGAATATAGTCTCATAAAATTAAAAGTAAAAAAATAAAAGTAATCTAAGAGGATTTTTCATTTAGTTCGGCGAAGTTTATCTCTATTAATTATAAAATATTTTTGGTTTTGATAGGGACTAGAATAGAGGACTATGTAGTTGTGCGCTAAGTCCTACGAAGATAGTTTTTCAGTTCTTTTTGAAAAGTTGTAATAGTTGTACAGCTTTATAAATCGGTAAGCAGCGCATTCCATAGTTTTAATCCTATGTTTTTAACCATTTTCTGGGACCATTTATTTTCGCGTGCTCTTGGGAAGTTAATGTGGCTACCTCTAGTAATGTATCTAGGATTACATTATTCATGCATACATATCTGAGAACGTGATAAATTGCATTCATACCATATCTAGGAACGAGATAAATTGCAAGCTTAGATATCTAAGAGCATGTATCAAAATTAATCATGTTCCTTGATATGTATTTTTGCAATTTTCATGTTTCTAAATGTGCATGAGTACAATTTTCTTGTTTCTAGATGTGTATGCATGCAATTTGTCATGTTATTTGATATGTATGCGTGCTATTTGTCATGTTATTTGATATGTATGCGTGCGATTTGTCATGTTTCTAAATGTGCATGAGTGCAATTTTGTTGTTTCTGGATATGTATGCGTGCAATTTATCATGTTCTTAGATATGTATGCGTGCGATTTGTCATGTCTCTAGATATGTTTGCAGGAGATTCCATCGATACTTTGATCGTAAAGGCTAAGTAGAAGTCCAGGGAAACAAAATTCAGACGTAAAAAAATATTATTCACTAAATTGTGACTTTTTTTAGCCCATCGGATACTGCAAATTTTTAGAAAATATGGAGATGACTTTTTTGAGAATAGAATTCTACGAATATCCTGATGATTTTCAAATGTTTATTAAAAATTTCGTCGATGAGCAAAAGATTTTTGTGGCACACTACTCACGTATCTTGTTATTACTTGATGAAATAAAGGACGAGCTTTTAGAGAAGAAAAAAGGTTATTACGTTCGTATTGGAGAACCTGCAAACGACATACCATTTGGAATAGTGTTCAAACGTGGAGCAAATTCTCATTTGAAAGAAAAATTCAATACAGTGTATGTAAATATTTTCTTAAAAGTTCATTCAGTCTTTGCTATATTTGGCATACCTAGAAATTAGGCCTATACAATAAAGTATCAAGTAATTGCCGTGTGGTAATAAATAACCTTTTCCCGATATTGTTTTAGCAATTTGAAATATGCCTAAGACACATTTTATTTTTTTCAATTCAATTTTGGACTAGAAAAAATTCAGTTTTCATGCTATGGTCGTATACTCTAAGTTATGTGATTTCGATTGGTAACAATATTTACCGAGTATTTCCAGTCAATTTAAAGACATCAGTTCCCATAGTTACTTCATCGATGTGAAAAAAACTGTCATGAGACACTTATAATAATTATAATCTAAGCTTTGCCTATGAAGGGATTTCCACACTAAGCCTGCATATAAAAAGTTTACTTATGATAAAACTATTGCCAAATAATACTAGCATATACCGTTGTACAAGGTTCATCATTTCCGACATTAATCCTTCTTACACAGTTCGATGCCTTTTAACTCATAACAACCAGCCAGCCTGAATGTGTCTTTACATAAGCTTTTTCAAGTTTCGTGCAAAGCTAAATTGTTGGTAAATACTGTTTTCTTCAGCTAAATACAAGAAATTTTTGTATTTCAGAGCTCTTCTCTTCCACGAAACTAGTCAGGACACCCGTGTACTACGTGAACGGAATTTTCATCGAAGAAAGGGGTTTGAGCAACCACCGCAAACTGACACTTGGAGCCCTCTTGGCATACAAATCATTTTTGAAGCATCAAAGTTATACTTTGTAGGACTGGCTGTAGCGATACTGGAACTCGTAGGAGAAATAACTACTGCTCATTTTAAAGATAATCGTCGTCGTTCTCATGCCAGGAAGAAAGTTTTGGGCAAAAGATGGAGGAAGAGTTTACAGAAAGTTATGTTTGGGTGACTGAACCCATTCACTCGTTTAAGCCATCACACAAATATCGTATGCACTAGTTTTGAGAAGAAAACTACTTGGCCATGCTGGTCATTCAAGAAACAAAACTAATAAAATTACGTATCTGATTAAAAAGAGATTCGACTAATTCTCGTATATTATGGTAGGGATAGAAATGATACGTATAATTGCACTAAAACAAAAGATAATAATAAAACACATGTTGATCTTACTCATTTAGGATTGTTGGGGCCGTTTACAAATTACGTATCGTATAAACCTTCCCATTTAGAAAAACCCTTTTAAGAAAAAGATGACCCCAGTCCCCTTAATTACGTATGAAATACTTCAACCCCCTTGTATATAGATTATCGAAAGGTTCCAGTTTTTTTACTTGTAAGAGCATATAAATTAACGCCTATTTAAAATTGGAGCGATGTGCTAAGAACCGTAAAAAGTGATTTATAAGAAAAACCACAAAAAAGAGCTTTAAAAAAATTCAAATGGAAAAAACATTTTAGTGAAATCCACTAAACTAAGCACTGAAACTTTTAAATTATATCAAATGGAGACAGGATTAACAGAGGCAAGAGCCACGATAAATTCTCGTCCCGTAAGTTATTGTTATGAAGAACACTAATTACACCCGCTGATTTGTTGAAAATTAGATGAGTAACTTCCTTGACCCGTTTCAATATGTCAATGAAAATCAGCTTGTAGATTAGAATTAAAAAAAATTAAATGTTTATATAATGTAACCAATAAACTTTAGAAACATTTTCACGATACTTAATGCAACTGCGCACAGCTCATTATGGTTTAGAAATTTGTGATTAAAAGTGGCTACCGAAAAATTTACCCGAAAAAAATGGCAACTCTTGAAAAATATAATTGATACTGAAGAATAAGGTTATACCTCGGAATATGGATAACCGGCCACAGTGCTAAGAAACTGAACATTAAAAACCTTAAACTTTAAAAAAAATATATTAAAAATAATTAATAACAAAATAATCCTAGCCCTAGAAATCATTGTCAATAACAGAGGTAATAACCACAATATTTCTCGTCCCGAAATTTATTGTTATAAAGATCACTAATTACTGTTATACCCGCTGATTTTTCTGACAAGTAGATGAGCAACTTCTTTGGCCCATTTCAAAATGTCAATTAAAATAAGCTTGTCGATACAAAAAGTAGACGAAATAAATAAATAAAAATAGCTAAGGAACTGAGCACTAAACACCATAAAATTAAAAAAATTATTAATAATAATTAATAACAAAATAATCCTAGCCCTAGAAATAATTATCACGAACTTTCATCACTTTATAATAAGAGTGGGGTGGCGTAGCGGTTAGCGCTTTCGCCTCGCTGCAAGAGGATCCCGGGTTCGATCCCGGACTGTGGCACTGGGTGAAAAATCTGGGAACAAATCCTTCTGCGTAGAGTTTGCAAGTTCTCTCCCCGCTCGTTAAAAGGAGTTTTCCTCCGCGGTCTAACCCGGTTTCTCCTTTCCATCAAAACTTGCAGAGGTTAACGGTAATATTTAGTATAGGGCGCTGTAGGTTAGCTGTGGCATAGGGGCTAGCCACCACCCCTCTATGCATTGTAAAGGGACCCACCTGTAAACAAGCCACAGGCTTAGTGTGGAAATCCCTTCATAGACAAAGCCTAGATTATTATTATACCTTTTCGACGAGAAAATTATCATTCTAAACTGTTGTAATTTTAAAGCATAATATGTAAACCCTCAACTTCTATCTTATGGAGCTTTAAAGACCAAAAACCTTCTTCACAAAAAAGACCAGCACACCATAGAAAATTAGTAATAAAAAAAACCTGGTCCCTAACTATTGGCTCTCTCAATGTGAAAAGGAGTCTAAATAAAAAAGGTTGACTAAGCTCAGAATAGAGAGGTCTTTAAGAAGATAGATGTTGGAGGCAACCCAAAATAATTTAACAATAATATAACCATTGGTTGGCTTGGTTCTCCCCGCTTGTCAAAGGAGTTTTCCTCCGCGGTCTAACCCGGTTTCTCCTTTCCATCAAAACTTACAGATGTTAACGGTAATAGTTAGTTTAGGGCGTTGTACTTTAGCTGTGGCATAGTGGCTAGCCACCACCCTCTTATGCATTGTAAAGGGACCCACCTGTAAATAAGCCACAGGCTTAGTGTGGAAATCCCTTCATAGACAAACCTTAGATTAAAAATATTGGCCTATTTTCATTGTTAATATTGAGGTGAACTATGGCACTCAAATACTAGAGAGTGGCTTAGCTATTTTAGGAACACCAATGGCGTCTATAATCATGGATTTATCGTTCGCGAAATCCTATAAGCCAGCCTGTGGGCTTGTTCTTCATGCTTTGGGAAAGATATTTCACCACGTAATATGAATTTATATCAGCAATAGCCGTCTAATCTCTGTGTAAGATTTTGGTGAGACTCAGTCAACGACGACATCAGTCAGGTGGTGAAATTTATTTCCCCGGGCTTAAACAAGAGGCAGTCACATGACTGCTGGTTGAGGGGTCGGACGTTTGTCAAAATCCCCTACAGTTCGATAGAAATCTATTTAAAATCTCTCTCGAAAATCTCGAAACACCGAAATCTTACCCTTAAAATCTCGAAATCCCGAAATCTCACGTCAAAATCTAAAAATCCCAAAATCTTACGTCAAAATCCAAAAATCCCATAATCTCACGTGAAAATCTAAAAATCCCAAAATCCGTACTTTAAAATCTGAAAATCCCGAAATCTTCAACTAAAATCCCGAAATCTCACAGTAAAATCTAGAAATCCCGAAATCTTAACGTAAAATCCCGAAATCTCACCGTAAAATATCAAAATCTGAAAATCCCCATGCTTACAATACACGTTTCGCATCTATTTAAGAGGGGAAGACACGGGGGTAAAACTCTGCCTTCCAACTCGCTTTTTGGCGCCTGCCCGATATAAGAGTTCTGTATTACACATTAAACTGTTTTTCTCCATTACGGTAAATTAAAACAAATTTAAAGACTAAAACCTAAACCTATATTAAAAAATATCGAAATATCCTTTGAACACCGGAAGTTAATAGAAAATCTTGATATCCCCTGCAAATTCCCAAACTTTCATCAAAATCCTAAAATCTCCTCAAAATCCGAAAATCTCCTCGAAATCTGAACATCTCCTTCAAAATCTGTAAATCTTGTTCCAAATCCCGAAATCTCTTTCAAAATCTGAAAATCTTGAACAAAATCCCGAAATTTCCTTCGAAATCTGAAAATCGCGTTCAAAATCTGAAAATCTCCTTGAAAATCCCGGAAAATCTTGGACTAGATTTCAAGATTTCTAAAATCTCAGTCAGAATCTCAAAATCTGGGGCAAAATCTCAAAATCCCGTACACTAAAATTCCGAACGTCCGTTCGCTGCTGGTTCTTTAGAGCTAAGGCTTACGATTTCGTGAACGATAGAAGATGGATAGATTCATGATTATAGACGCTCAAATAGCTTTGCCACTCTGTACTACTCTGTAGTATCAGTGAGCACAAATATTTGAGCTCCCTGGTAGTATTTCAGTGCTTTAGTTGACCCCAACATTAACAATGAAAACCCGCCAATGTTTAACGTTGAACCAACTCAATCAATGGCTATGCTATTATAAAATTATTTAGCATTAATTGTAACACACTACTTTAAAACCATTAAAAATTATGGTAACTTCTTTTTTGGAAATAATTCGAAAATAACAAATAGCAGCCAACACTTTTGTTTGGTGTGCTGAGTGTTTTTACGTATCCTATTTATACAGTATTTCCAAATCACACTAAGATGATTTTTAGATTGAATAATTTATTCAAGTTTCACTTTAATGTTTTAATAATTAAATTTCTTTTATAATTTATCGCCTTCTTACCGATATAGTTTCAACTTGTTTCTTAATTAACAGGTACGTAATTACACTTTTATATGGAGATAAGACCATTCCGTTAATTTCATGCAGATAAAATAAGACACCGTCGTGCCAGACGGAGCCAGAGTTCACTACACGTAAGGGGCTAGCCTACTCGCGCTGCCTCTAGTAGTGCTTCTTGGCGCGAGGTGGTGTTTGCTTCTCTTCTGGAACTAATGAAATGTTCTTTCGAAGTCAGTAATTTGGAAAATGATAGCTTACCTTTTCTAACCAAAAAATGTTTCTGCGCTTTCCATTCTCAGTGTTGTACATCTAGATGTGCCACGATTGAAGTGAATTTCTACTCTGCTTGGAATTTGGTTCGTTAAATTCACCGTTCTATTTTCCCAGGTGTCATGGTATCGATGTAAACGTACACGTTTTTGTTAACTAGAAGATACGTGCCTGAAATACATATAAGCTCATTGTAAATGTTATATTTGCTTTGTGGCTCTTAAAATGTTTATTTATGTTTTACTCATTTTCGCAAACCAAAAACGTTTAATTATGAATAGATAAAGACCAAACTGTACCAATTTAATATTTATTTACAAGTGCATAATTAAGGGTAAACCTTTTAAAAGTATTTCTGAAGTCTGAAAATTTTCGAAGTGATATGTTCACTTTGGACTAGTATTTATATTAACTATGCTTTTTTGAAGCCCTGGACTATAGGAATTTGCTTCAAGATACTCCTATTGAATCACTCCGGCTATTTAAAGACCATCCCATTAATTTCTTGCGGACGAACCAACTTTCATGGGTTTCTAGGGTTAGGAGCCTGAGTTCACTACACACGGGAGGCTATCTAATACGTACTGCCTTTATCGGTACTCCTTGGCGCCAGGGGAAGAGCGGTCCCGCCTCTGTAGTGTTTGCTTCTCTTCTGGAATTAATGGAATGGTCTATTATTAGTCAGAGGCTCCATAGAGCGTGCCGTGGGCTACGGATCTTTTCAACCAGAAGAGTATCAGGTAACGAAATCATCGTAAAATTTTCTATTTTTTTATCCATACTCGGAATATACCAGCCCTTTAACAATACCGATAATAACGTGAAGAACAAACATTAATGGCAATTAACTACTTAAAAACTATGGTTTATTTCACGGCATTAGGGATAGATTTAATTTTAGAAGAAGGAATGGAGAAAGCCCCTCCCTCCAACCCGTAACGAAAAGTTTAAATTATCTCATTGGCCCACTTAAACTCCGTTTTGATGATGTTGCTGACGGGGACGGCGAAAAATACGTAATTCCTTTTTATCTCTGTCGCTATGACCCGCCACTTCATTCATGCCCCTCCACTTGTGGAAGGGTGTCCGGGATTTTGACACGCGCCCATATTACTCTGTACTCCATTCCTACTTCTAAAATGAAATTTATGCCTGTTTTCTATAATAATCTAGTGGTTTCTCTCTCCCCATTCCCAACTGAATCTTCAAAAAAGAAAAAGTTTTAGTTAAAATATTTACACAATCGTTAGTAAATTTTGATATAGGAAAAGAATATTTACTTTTATGTCTTATTGGCAATGTACAAATTAGTGGTTCTATCCCTTACCTTTACTTTCAGAAAGAAAATTGGTAAATACTGTGTAGTATAACCATGGTATCATTGCATTGTTTAGAGGGTTGGCGCGATTCCGCACCGAGAATTCCTAACTTAGGTTGGGAGTACTAGCCTAGTAGTAGCTAGGAGGATATAGGGGCGAGGGAGTCTTCGACTTCCCGTTTTCCCATTGAAACTTGCTTACAGATTATCGGCCGTGGTTTCCCCCCGTTTTCACTCGTTCTGGGAGATTCTTAGCCGCGCACCTAGTTCCACGCACATCGTCATCGGATGTCGTCTGTTCGTTTTTTTTAATTTTTGGTAAAGACTTAATGCGTGTCGCTGCATTTTTTAGTGCTTTAACATTTATCATTATTTTATTTTTATTTAATAGTAAATGATGGTTCTTACATAAAGGTAAGGGTTTTTACTCTTTCCCTACACCAAAAACTCTACTAAATAAGTGTTTAAGATGGATTAAAGCCTGTGGGATGTCGAGTTAACGCCCGATAAAATTAAAAAATTATCACTACATGTGCAGTGAACGCGTAATATAGGCGGCGTTGCTTCAAAGGCCTAAGATACTACCCGCTATTTTTTGAATTGGATTTGCGTGGTCACGTAATGCGCGTAACCAAGGTAACTAGGTGCGCGTATACGAATCTCTCATTGGAGAGGCCGAAACCCGAGCTCTAAGAAAGGAAAGTAGAAGACTCCCTCACCCCTGTATCCTCCTTGAAAACACCGGTTCTCGTCTCATCACCGAAGTTAAGCAGCGTCGAGCGCGGTCAGCACTGGGGGGAGACCACTAAGTATTACTGTGTGTCGTTGGCTCTTTCACTTTTGTTTCCTTTTTACCTCTCCGAGTGACGATGACGTCACGGAGAGGTATTACACCGGCCGTGTCTGTTTGTCTGTCTGTCTATGTGTCTGTCTGTCAGACCCCACGTGACCGCGTTCGCAGTTTGCGTATCGGAGCAAACGTGTTCCCAATTTCCGGACTGCATTGACAGTTCACGGAAATTTGGGTTTGTCTCCTCTGGCTATTCTACTTGAGTTCCAACACCACCAGCTTTGGTTTTCGTCCACTCCACATGGACACTAGTCTGTACTTGCTAGCTTCCTAGCACAAACATCTTCTGATCTTCGTCAATTTCACCTTGCACCAGCTTCTATGCACCACCATCTTCTGTTCTTCGTCAATTCCACATTGACACCAGCTTCTATGCACCACCATCTTCAGGTCTTTGTCCATTCCACATGGACGCCAGTCAGTCCATTCTGGCTTCTTTTCCTTCGTCATCGTTTGGTTTCAAGATATACGCGGCGATCGGCTAGGGTTACGAGAAACGTCTAGCCTCCCAATGGCAGGGCTTCCACCATCGGTTCACGCGAATGCGTTTTTATCTATTATTGGTTCCAAGATAAACGCGGCGATCGGCTAAGGTTACGAGAAACGTCTAGCCTCCCAATGGCAGGGCTTCCACCATCGGTTCACGCGAATGCGTTTTTATTTATTATTGGTTTCAAGATATACGCGGCGATCGGCTAGGGTTACGAGAAACGTCTAGCCTCCCAATGGCAGGGCTTCCACCATCGGTTCACGCGAATGCGTTTTTATCTATTATTATAATGGAAACGAATCGTATATATACTCCAAAGTTTGAAAAAAGCGGGCAAGAGGGGTACCCTTCACTTTAAACGTCAATATTAGCAAAGTTTCGAAAGATAATAGGAACAACTTTATTTTAAACGATTTAACTATTTTTAAATTTATTTACTGGCGATTAAAATAATTAAAAATAATTATATTTATTTAAATATTAAAGATAAACCCAAGTACCGAAGTCGATAAATCATTGCCTCCTGTATCTATCAAGGCCCGTGCATTGCGTTATATTTCCTACATTGTCTCTTATATCTATTTGGGCCCGTGCATTGCGTTATATTTCCTACATTGCCTCCTGTATCTATCAAGGCCCACGCATTGTGATAGATTTCCTTCATTGTCTCCTATATCCAACAAGGCCAGTGCATTGCGATATATTTTTGAGAACAACAACCAAAATGGGAAGCGCCTCTCAGAACCATAATAATTTGTTTTCTCTGTTATATGAAATGAAAATATGGATAATATTTTCGGCAATTCGATTTGAATGGCTCTTTCTGATGTATCATTCTCTCAGCACTGTTCATAATGGACAGGAACGTAGAGATTCGAGACACTAGGAATTACGATAGTGTTTCAAATCCTCTGTAATGAGTGAGTCGAAAGATAAATACACATCCTAGTTGTTGTACCATGCGTACCACAATGTTGCCAGGCGTTTATTGAAGGATGCTTGGGTACTAGTACAGACTGTTACGTCTACCAGGTTTCCTAGCATTCAACATTAAATAGGATTCATAAAAGCCAGTGTTAAGCGCATGTCATGGGTCAAGTCGTTAAATATATCGACGCAGTTAAATAGCTGATGGCATTATTTTATCCACTTTCTCATTGCGTTTCGAGAGGAAGTTCAACTTTGGCACGGACGACAGATGGCGCTCTTAACCTTCTACCCCCAAAAATCGGTGTTGTCTGCTCGTTTTCCCCTTCCGCGTTTTTTCGTTATAAACTTATGATTTAACGAACTGTTAAGATAAAATTTCATATTTCCTAAGACAGATAAGCTTCTACTCCTTTCATCTTACTCCCAGTTAGATTTAACCTTGTTAAAACATAATCAGATGAATTTGAGTTACAATGTCGTAAACTCCTGTGCATACAGTTACCTAGGAGTGATAGAGACATTTTTAACGATGCCTAGAGATGATAAACTTAAGCGAAATTGTTTTACGTTTGAATAAAAATACCGCTTCCAGTAGTGGGTTTATAGTACTCCTTGTTTGTGTAAGATTAGTGTAGCTGTAGAGCGTAATCATGGTAAACGCTTAAAAATATATATTTTCAATAAAAACACCGCTTCCACTAGTGGATTTATACTCCTTGTTTGTGTAGAGAGTAATCATTATAAACACTTAAAAATATATTTTCAAAAATGAAGAATATAGAACATTTATTTTGTATCAAAAAATATTTTGGTGCTAAGATTGCTTTAGAAAAATCCAAACGGCTAGGTATTGGTAAAAAAGACATGTGTAAGCTATTTGTAGATGAGATAATGTTTTACATGTTTTAAATGAGGCTAAAACTTCCACTATTGTGTCTAAAAAAGTGTTGGCAATGTATATTTTTTAAATATGACGGAATTGCGGTTGATATGATAGCGCCCTATTTGCGAAAAAAACCTTTTTTTAAACAGTTGAATCACTCTTTGATGATAGAATTTCAAAGGCAGAAGTTAAACGTTAAATTTGCTCGATTAATTTTGTTCGGAAAATAATATATTTAAGCGCTACGTATTACTGAAGGAGATTGATTTTGCAAATCTTTGTGAGTATTTAACTGTTTAATAATTATATTGGTTAAGTGGGAGCCTAGCTTATGTGTGATTGGGTTGTGCTTCCATGTTTTGGGGACATTTGCTTTTTGTGTGGCGAGGTATGATTCAGCTTTGATATGGACAAATGTTACAAATCATACTGGTAGACTAAGAATACGGTTGAGGTATAGCGAGAGAGTAGAGTTTCCACAGCAATTGAGAGATATTGAAAAGGCTTGAACAATTGACTATTTTAAAATTGAATTCCAGCACTTGCAAAGAATTAAAAAAAGCGATAGATGCATATATTTAGGTTGTTTAAGGGGTAGTGATAGTCATCTCCACTCGGAGAGGTAATATTTTGGCTTTCCCAACTTGTTTCCAAGTATTATCATTCTTAAGCGGTGCATGGCGTTTAATGGGGTGGTATGATCGTCAAGACCTCCGCGCGTTCTAATTTGACTAAAGAAATTTTCCAAACAATCTTGATTTAATCTATGGGTTAGAATGTATTCAATCCCATATATACGGTTTAAATCATACCAGAGATTAATTAAGGATTTGTTAGTCACCAAAACCCCCTTTTGAAAAGTTTGAAGACACTTTTTGCCGACACACCTCATTTTATCAATGAAATGATTCATTTTCTATAATGCGTCGCACTGCTCACGAAAATTTATTCCAAATGCACATTTGGTATTCTTTGTTGCATACTTAGAGTAACTGTTTACAACATCAAACCAGGTATCGGTGATGTCAATAAAATCACTCGTTAATTTATACAACTCAGATTCATTTTCCATACCTAATATTTTGATCTCGGTCGCGATTGTATGGGATAAGAGTTCGGTTGCTAACCTAACATTTTGTCTTCGAGTTTTAACACATTCCAAATGAAACTTTGTTAGCTTTGGACATTTACGCAGTTCACCACTATCGTTTACAAGAATAGATTGTACTGGGTCTTTGTTAATTTCTTGTCCATTTATCTCAAAGCCGGTATCCAAGAACCAGTTACGTATTAGTTTAAGGAGATGTGGGGCATCTGCGAAGCAATAAATTACCTCTTCAGACGTAACTGGGCTAACGAAATATGTTCTAGAAATCGAAACACCAAGTTCCCTCCAAAGTCCCATATTACTGGCACCCATATCGCTTACACAAGCTACAGTTTTAAAGCCAGCTTTATCTAACTCTAAAATGAAAGATGACAAAATAAGTTTTGTCATTTTCTGGTCAAAAGCGTAGTATATGGGTTGCTTCCATTTGGAAAAGAGCCCTCTAGCCATAACAACTTTTTGACTATGCTTGCCAATTATTCTATCATGCTTTTGGTCATATTCGTAAGTTGAGCGAATCAATTTCTCTAAACTTGACACATCTTTAGACTTGGCTTTCATAATATTTAAGATATCATTAAGAATACCTTCTGCGAAATCAAGGCTGGCTGCGTAACGTTTAAGGGTAGAAATACCTGGTAGTGGATAGTTAACTTTGTTTTTCAGATACAAATAATTGCGTTTACAAAAATATCTAATATTAAAAGCATTCGCGAGGTCATTGTTCCCCCACTTAACTTTTTTCTTCCCCTTAAGCTTGTGAATTTGGTTGGGAGTGAATGCTTTTCCTAAAGCAGCTTCACTTTCTTCATATAATTTCTTATATCTTTCCTTCTCTTTTTTCTCTAAGGTATTTCCATTTAAATAAATTACTATTTCCTTTTTCTACCCTAACTTTCATCCTAAAACTATCTTTGATTTTTATTTCTTTCCTGTATTTCTTAGAAATTCTACCTTGTGTTTCCTTGGTTTTACGAAGCTTTGCCATTACGCTGTCATGTTCTTTTAAAGCTTCTTCTCTGTCACATTTGCATTTTCTACTCCTATATCCACATGTTTCTAATACTGTAGGGGTTATCTTATTGCTTGGTGTAACATTTGCACTTTCATGACAAGGTTTTTTTGACTCAATAGGAGAAATATCACATAATTCAGGTCGTTTCAGTGTATTATCACAGTTTTTATCAATGAGAGAGGAACTTAAAATGTTAGGAACTTTCAATGAACTTTCATTATCAGACAAGGAATTTTTCAGTTTTGAAGAGTTCATATTCTTAGAATGGTTTAAATCACAAGCTTCGTCATTAATTAATGAACTTCTTTGTGGTTCAATTGAAGCTGGCAAAATGCCGAGTGGTAATCTCTTAGAGTCCAATCTATCAAATGAACAGGACGACCTAGTAGCGGAGTTCTGTTGATATGATATGTCCGTAACTGGCAAATTTTGAGATGGTACTGCCCTTTTCTTTAATACCCGTCGAGAATTACCTTGTTTCTCCCCCATTACTGAGCGTAAGTTAGTTTCATAATCTTCTGGTTTGAAGTGTTCGGAGCACACTCTTGCATATGTCAAGTTGATGTTTTCCCTATTCCCACATTTATTTAACCATTCATTCCTAATGTCTGAATCTTTTGGAAACCTATGATACGATGTATATTGATGCCTTGTTGCCTAGAAGAAATTTCGGCAATACTGTACTGAGCAATTTATTCCAGGCATATTTACCACATAAATCCGTAACTAAGAGTCCTAGAAGTTGGAATAAAGTTTTATTTCAGGTGCCTGAACATGGTAAAAAATAACAATAACTATTCTAGTATATTAATTAGTGCAATCTATTGATTATAATAATTATAATTGATTATTATTAATATTATAATTATTCTATCTCGTGAAACATGACAAGTTGAATCGACAAGTGCCCAAGCCGAAGGCCCGAAGCCGAGGCTTAACGGATATTTTAATACGTGACAAATTATAGTCAAAACAAAATCACTGGCCGTTAGCTTCAAAGCCAAAAATAATATTAATGGTAGGCCTAGTCTTAAATAACTATTATATTATTTACTTGAGATTCTCGTGTATATTTACCTGGAAGAACTTTTACCGACCAGGGCCGTGAGCCCGTGACTCACTCACCCGACTCCCGAAGTATGTTCTGTTGTCGGAGCGGAGGATATTTGCCGTTTCGCGCCCAAAAGTATCGGCCAGGAACCGTTAACTGTTTAGCGAAAGATTTCTCTCTCCCCACTTTCATCACACGTGACACTTCGCCCTCTCAATCCTCAAGCGGTACGCGTCGCCTTGTTTCGTATGTTTTGAGATATTTCTACCTCTGGCGCCTAGCTCCGAAAAACTGAGATTTTTTGGGTCTGTACGAGCCAACCTAATAGTGCAATTTTTTTGCGCATTTACAGACCTTGGGTTTTTACTCCTTAGAAGAAACGATTTCCGTCTACGAAACAGAAGGTGCTTGCTTCTGGTGGAGAGCTAACCTTCTTTAGAAGGAAACACGACAATGCTTGACGGGAAGTTTTGTAGATTAAATAGTACCTTCAATTATCTACCTTCTTTTTAAAACTGAGACAACCTGGTTAGGTTATGTTAATGTTATCTCAGTTTAAATGGTTTAAAGTTATGGAAGGTTGACGAGAGAAGTTTTTACTTCATGTTCCAGAAAAACGGGCATTTGACCATTGGTCGCTCATGGAGGGCTAGTATGGAGCAATAATTCCAGAAGAACGGTTTGTTTGGAATCAGGGTTTCACAATGTCGTTGCTTCATGCCAGGCCCATTATCGACCAATTTAAAACGGCATAAGAAGGGCGAACATTGTAAATAGGCTACTAAAGATGAACGTTACGCACAGTCCGTATTTTCATTTATTTAAATTACCCTCAATCAATGAGATAGATAGAGTTACAATTCAAATCGGCTTACCGCGAAAGACATTGTTTTTGTCCAGCACGTTTATCAAAACATGACAGCGCTACCTGGGAGCCTCTAGCGGAACTAATTACAACCTTTACTCGCTTATTTGTAATCAGAAACATCGTTATGAAAGTTTGGTACTTAATTGAAATGATTTGTGATTGTGATTAATGCCGATTTCCTTCCAATTACATTAGATAAGACAACGATACTTGAGCTCAAAGATTATGTAGGATCCAGCGTAGGCTGAACTGCATAGCCTATTACTGTGGCCATGGCGTTTTGAATCACCTTGTATAAATCTAGCTCGATAGACAGTATACGCTAAATGTAAGTGAATATTCTTTCTTTATTCGGTGCAATCTTGTCAGGCCCCTCCCATTTCGTTTCTCTAGTTCCGCAATTTAAATCTTCCATGTTCTCATTCTTCCTGATAACACGGCTTGCGTGTTGTAATTTGCAATTTAGGTATTGTCAACTTTAACCGACCCGTTTTCCCACTTACATAAATATCACAAAACATATTACCAGGACAACTTTATTTAGACTAATAGGATATCTGCGGAACCCTAACCTAAGCTCCGTCAAATTAAATAGCTTGTCTATGTTTTCCACATCAGGAAATGTAACAAGATTACAAGATTACAAACACTTTAATTCAATGGTTCATTGTCTAATGTTTAATCTAAAACAAACTAACGCAATACGTTTCCAATGTCAGAAATACATGTTATTATTATTGGTTCAAATTATACAAACGAAGGAAATGAGAAGCAAGATTATAAATATACATTTTGGCTTATTTGTCATTGTGTTTTGTAAAACCTTGTTTCTAAATTTCTCAACAAGTCGCTTTGCAACTTCGCAAATTTTTTGCTCTTAACTTCGTATGTTTTCTTAAAAATGGTTATCAATTCCCCAATAACTCATGAAGAAATTATCCCAGATTTCTGGAAGAAATCAGTACCGGTTCTAAGAGGTCGCAAAAGTTCTACTACTTCCTTAGCGTCTTCTACATCTTCATGTGTGGGCAAGTCAAAAGCTATTTTGACTTTATGTTTCCTTGCTATAGAAAAAGCATTCAACATGCCCTCAAGCATATTATCCTGAAAAGACATTTACTCAAGAGTGGGGTGGCGTAGCGGTTAGCGCTTTCGCCTCGCAGCAAGAGGATCCTAGGTTCGATCCCGGACTGTGGCACCGGGTGAAAATCTGGGAACGAATCCTTCTGCGTAGAGTTTGCAAGTTCTCTCCCCGCTTGTTAAAAGGAGTTTTCCTCCGCGGTCTAACCCGGTTTCTCCTTTCCATCAAAACTTGCAGAGGTTAACGGTAATAGTTAGTATAGGGCGCTGTAGGTTAGCTGTGGCACAGGGGCTAGCCACCACCCCTCTATGCATTGTAAAGGGACCCACCTGTAAACAAGCCACAGGCTTAGTGTGGATATCCCTTCATAGACAAAAGCTTAGATTATTATTATTATTATGCGATATAACACACCCTATTTGTATGAAACTGTTAGGCCAAAAACAATGCACGAAGCTCTTAAGGTTTTGATGAAAACACCGTTGTATATTAAGCATGGAATATCTGTAAGAGTCGATATATTGGATCCGGGTGTGACCCAAAATCCCCCCAGACATAATCCCCCCGGATAAAATCCCCCCAAATCATAAGTAACGGACAAAATCCCCGCAAAACTCCTACTAGATGGACAAAATCCCCCCAAAATTCCTACTCGATGGACAAAATCCCCCCAAAATCATATTTAATGGACAAAATCCCTCCAAATTATATTTAACGGTTAGGTTTGGTTAGGTTAGGTCAGGTTTGGTTAGGTTAGGTTAGGTTTGGTTTGCTTCCAATAATTCGTTGACACCTTTTCCAAAATATGCTCCTTTTAATTAGCTACCACCTTTTCCAAAACATTCTCCTATTAATTAGCTGCCACCTTTTCCAAAATATTCTCCTATTAATTAGCTGCCACTTTTTCCAAAATATTATCCTGTTAATTAGCTGCCACCTTTTCCAAAAGATTTTCCTATTAATTAGCTGCCACCTTTTCCAAAATATTCTCCTATTAATTAGCTGCCACCTTTTCCAAAAGATTTTCCTATTAATTAGTTGCCACCTTTTCCAAAATATTCTCCTATTAATTAGCTGCCACCTTTTCCAAAACATTCTCCTACTAATTAGCTGCCACCTTTTCCAAAACATTCTCCTACTAATTAGCTGCCACATTTTCCAAAATAATCTCCTTTTAAATAGCTACCACCTTTTCCAAAATATTCTCCTTTTAATTAGCTACCACCTTTTCCAAAATATTCTCCTTTTAATTAGCTACCACCTTTTCCAAAACATTCTCCTATTAATTAGCTGCCTCCTTTTCCAAAATATTTTCCCATTAATTAGCTGCAACCTTTTCCAAAATATTCTCCCATTAATTAGCTGCAACCTTTTCCAAAATATTCTCCCATTAATTAGCTGCCACCTTTTCCAAAAGATTTTCCCATTAATTAGCTGCCACCTTTTCCAAAATATTCTCCTATTAATTAGCTGCCACCTTTTCCAAAAGATTTTCCTATTAATTAGCTGCCACCTTTTCCAAAAGATTTTCCTAATCATTAGCTGCCACCTTTTCCAAAAGATTTTCCTATTAATTAGCTGCCACCTTTTCCAAAAGATTTTCCTATTAATTAGCTGCCTCCTTTTCCAAAATATTCTCCTATTAATTAGCTGCAACCTTTTCCAAAACATTGTCCTACTAATTAGCTGCCACATTTTCAAAAATAATCTCCTTTTAAATAGCTACCACCTTTTCCAAAATATTCTCCTTTTAATTAGTTACCACCTTTTCCAAAACATTCTCCTATTAATTAGCTGCCTCCTTTTCCAAAATATTCTCCTATTAATTAGCTGCAACCTTTTCCAAAATATTCTCCTATTAATTAGCTGCAACCTTTTCCAAAATATTCTCCTATTAATTAGCTGCAACCTTTTCCAAAATATTCTCCTATTAATTAGCTGCCACCTTTTCCAAAACATTCTCCTACTAATTAGCTGCCACATTTTCCAAAATATTCTCCTATTAATTAGCTGCAACCTTTTCCAAAACATTCTCCTACTAATTAGCTGCCACAATTTCCATTTGGTGAAGGTCAAACGCCAATGTCTTTGCTCTATGACGAGGACGCCGAGGAATTGTCATTCCCCAGTATTTATGTCGGTCAGAAGAGAGACCTTAAGGTTAAAGGTAGGTTTGGGGATATTGCCAAAAGGGAGCTTCGTAATGTTGATCGACGTTGTACCAAGAATGTCTCAAAATTGTTTTACGCTTTTGTTAAGTTGGAAACAATGAAATTTAGTGAATCTATACAAGTGTGTATGAGAAAAACCAAGAGAAAAGATGGCTCTAATTACACTGCTGGGTTTTATCGTCTGCTGGTGCACTCGATTCAATTGTTAAGCAGGATGATGGTTTTTAGAGTATTAGAAAATTTGCAGTCCTCGCCGTCATATTGGCAGCATAGGCAGAAAGAGTTAATGGCTATGATTTGGCAGCTTGGTACGGCTACCTTTTTTATAACGTTTTCAGCTGCGGAAGGCAAATGGCCTGAGCTTTTGAACATACTCAGGGTGACCTCAGGTCAAGAACGCTTAACGGATAATGAAATTAGGAATTTAAATTTTTCGGAAAAGGCCAAGTTGATTCAGAATGATCCTGTTACTTGTGCTAGATATTTTGACCACCGTTTTCAGGCTCTGCTTAAAGCTTTGCAAAAACTACGTCCCCTTGGTGTTATTGAAGATTATTACTTTTGAGTTGAAATACAGCAAAGGGGGTCTCCCCATCAACATGGGTTGATATGGATTAAAGATGCGCCTAAGCTCAAAGATGATTTGTCGAATGTTAAAGAGGTAGAGGACTTTATTGATAAAGTTATTTCTTGCGCTGGTAAATTGAACGATGATAATGGGGATTCGTTAATGTCATTGCAAATGCATAAACACACGACAACGTGTAGGAAGAAGGTTAATAATAGTTCAGTTTGTCGTTTTGGAATTCCATTTCCTCCCATGCCTAGAACTATTGTTTACGATCTGAGTTTAAGAGAACCGGGTACTCTTGACGAAGAACTTAAGTGTAAGAACAATTCCAGTAAATTGCATAAGCTTTTTCAATCAAAAGAAAAAGAATTATAGGTAGATAGTTTTGAGGAGTTATTGGAAAAGTTGCGTTTAACTGAAGATGAATATATTAAAGTCATTCTGTAAGACCTCAAAAGGAAAGTGGTTTTATTGAAAAGACACCCCAAAGATACTAGGGTTAACCCGTACAACCCGTGCAGTCTGCGCCTTTGGCAAGCGAATATGGACATTCAGTTTGTACTTGATCCTTACGCTCTGGTTATGTATATCGTGTCTTATATAGGGAAATCTCAGCGTGGTATGTCAATGCTTCTGCGTGAAGCCGCTAAACCAGCGCAGTCAGATAAATGCACGGTGAAGCAAAAGTTGAAGGTGATTGCTAATCAGTTTTTGAACGCGCACGAGGTAAGCGCGCAGGAAGCGCCTTATAGTGCTTTACAAATTCCAGTCTCCAGGTGTAGTCGGGCTTGCATTTATGTTAATACAATTATGCCCGAGAATCGTGTTCATATTTTCAAAAGCAAAGTTGAGCTTGAACAATTGTCCAGAGATAGTATGGATGTTTTCGCTTCTGGAATGTTAGACCATTATGTTCTAAGGCCAGATGATTTAGAGGCAGTAACGTTAGCTCAATTTGCGGCTTGGTATAAATTTTCCAAAAGTCGTAGAGTTTCGAAAAATCCAAGTCATATTGATGACGGTGAGAACGATGAAGTTCAATGTAGTAAATGGTTAAAACTGAAGAGTGATTCAGGGTTCATTAGAAAACGTGGTCATTCTTAAATTATACGGTATCGTAGATTCAATTTAGTGAAAGATCCCGAGCAGTTTTATCATGAACAAATCATGTTATTCTCGCCTTGGCAAAGGATGTAAAATCTGAGTATGAGCTTAGACTTGAGATTATAACGGAATCTAGAAAATAATTTCATAATGAAATTGACGAAGTAGCTATTGAACAGGCTGTGAGAGATTTCGAAAGTGAAGCGATTGAAGCTGATCTTACTAATATCCAACCTGAATTGGAACATCAAAATGAAATAGATAGGTCTTTAATTGTTGAAGATTCTGAATTTCTTATTAATACAGTGGAAGAGGCAATAGGAAATGTTAACAGAGATATTCTTGATGGTAATGCGGAAAAAACTGTTGCTCCATCAGTCACGTTAGTTAATGATTCAGAATACAATGCTCTTGTTAGAAAGCTAAATTTGAAACAGAAAGAAATATTTTATGAAGTTCTACACCATTTAAAGTGCAAAGAAACGCCTTTACGGCTATTTGTTACAGGAGGCGCTGGTGTTGGAAAAAGCGTTTTGATAAGTGCCATATTTGAATCTGTTACTAGATTTTACAATAAGCAACCAGGGTCTAATCCCTCGGAGGTTAAAGTTCTGCGATGCGCACCTACGGGCAAGGCTGCCTTTAATATAGGTGGGGCGACTTTGCATAGTATCTTTTGTCTACCCGTTAGTCAATTTGCCGGAAGCATTTCCAGATTAGAAAGTGAAACTCTTCACAATTGTAGATTGATGTATGGTCATGTGAAGTTATTAATTATTGACGAAATATCAATGGTTGGTGCGAAGGTTTTTAACCGAGTGAACTCGAGAATGCAAGAGATAATGGGTTGCCCAGATTATTTTGGTGGTGTGTCTGTACTTTTAGTTGGAGATTTTAACCAACTTTGACCCGTCCGGGATCATTTCGCTTTTCAAAGTCAAAGTGATAGTGATAATCCCTATGCGTCTTCAGGGTGACCACAACAAAGCCTTCAAAAAAATATAGGAAAATAGGAAATTTACAATTGATTTATAGGAAATTATAGGAGATTTTTCATTAAAATAATAGGAAAATATAGGAGATGTTTCATTAAAAAATAGTAAAATATAGGATATTTGCCATTGAAAAAATAGGAGAATATAGGTTTCAATTGATTTGGATTAAATAAGACATGATTTTCAACACAAACTAAAACAGTATTAATCAACTTAATTTAAAAATATTAAATACAGTTCGTTAGCCAGATACCTCGTGGAAATGACGGAATACTAAACTCAGGGCCCGATTAAGCAATTTTGCACCCGGGCAAGATAATGTGCGCCCCCTTAAGTTGAAAAAAAAAGAACAGCAAATGTTGCTAATGGGGAATAGTTTATTTCAATGCGCCGGCAACAAACCTTGCGCCCAGTGGCCATTACCCACTCGGCCCCCTTTAATCCGTCCCTGACTATAACATACTCAAAGGGCATCTCCCTATCTCTGGAACAACCAGAGTTATGAGCCTCCAAAATAGTGTAATGCTATTCCTATGGATAGGGGTATGTTTGTGAATATTTTCCTCATTTACTTCACCGCTGTTTTCTCGATCCCCAAGTTTTTAGTATGGTTGGATGGTGGGGGGCAAATAGGACTATTACATAATCAAAGGGCATCTCCGTATCTCTAGTAGAACCAGAGTTATGAGCCTCCAAAGTTGGCTGTAATGCTATGCCTATGGAAGGTGTGTTTATGAACATTTTTCTTAATTACTCAGCCCCTTTTTACTCGATCCCCAAGTTTTTAGTATGGTTGGATGGAGAACTCAATGCGCCCCCAACAAGCCTTGTGCCCCGGGGCCAATGCCCCCTCGGTCTCCCCTTAAATCCGTCCCTGGCTAAACTAAAAACACGATCTGAAGTTTTTTAACTCTTCTTTTTTGCCGTTTCCCATAACATTTTCATGGAGTAATTTTATCGGCGTGAGAATTATGTTTCCTGCCCGCAAAGTATGAAAAAATTTCGAAAAATAGGAAAATATAGGAAAATTGTCCAAATTATAGGAACTAATAGGAAGGTATCGAAAAAATAGGAAAAATTATAAAATATAGGAATTGTGGTCACCCTGCGTCTTTAATTGGTAACCCAATATGGGAGGAATTCCAATTTAGTGAACTTGAAGAAATTATGAGGCAAAAAGATGATAAAAGGTTTGCGGAAGCTTTGAATAGAATGTCTGTGGGAACTATGAATCAGGATGATATAGACTTATTCGTAAGTTTAGAAGTAAACAGAGAGCGTGTACCGCCAAAAGAAGCGATACATCTTTTCCCTACTAACGTTGAAGTCAACCAATTTAACCAAGAGACTCTATTAAAAATGAGTACGGAAAAGTGTATTTCATTTTCAGTAGATGTTGTAAATGGTGATCTTAGTAGCGAAGTTAAAAGTAACATTCTTTCCCAAGTTCAAACGTTAGCAACGTCTGATACGTATGGTCTTCCTAAAGAACTAACTCTCGCTTGTGGTGCGAGATATATGATGACTAACAATGTCGATACGTCTGATGGACTTACGAATGGTGCGACAGGTTGGTTAAGAAAGATAGAGTACGGTACTAATAGGCTCGGGGAACAAATTCCGTTCAGAGTTTGGATTGAGTTTGCTGATGCTAATGTTGGGAAGTTGTTGAGACAAAAGTGTCTTGGATTGTACGAGCAGAATAACTATAACAGGACTTGGACTCCTGTCGAGAAGGTTATAAGGCATTTAGTAGAAAATGGAGGCAAAATAATGTTTCAGTCTCTAGGAGACAGTTTCCTTTGGTCATTTCCGAGGCTATTACGATACAGAAGAGTCAAGGTGATACATACTCGTCCGTAGTAGTGCATTGCAATCCCAGAAAGAAATTAGAGAGAACTCATTTATATGTTGCTTGCAGTAGGGCGAGAAACGCCTCCGGTTTGTATATTGAGGGTAAATTTCAAGTTCCAAATGCTCCTAAAAACAATGAAGTAGAATTGGAACTTCAAAGATTGCGAGATACGAAAAGTATTGTATTACCGTTCTTGAACGAACAAGTTTACATTTATGTTCATAATGTGCAGTCCTTTGGACGCACATTTGGAAGATATTTTAGCAGACAGTACCGTAATAAGAAATGCCCACTTATTATGCTTTGTTGAAACGTGGAAGAAGGAAACCGATGAGTTTCGTGTGCCATCCTTTAAGGAAGTGGGCGGTATTTATCTGCCAAGAACGGCACGTAGAATTGCTTTTGGTTCTTCCATTTATTTAAAAGATTCACCCGAAAATGTAGTTAACGATTTGGAAAATAGGGTTTTGCGAAGCGATAGACCTTTCAGAAATTCGCATGTGGAACGCTGTTGGTTAGATGTTTCCTTTGAAAAAGAACCGATGAGTGTTGTGTTGTTATACAAATCGTCCGGAGCGAGTTTGAGATTAATGTTTGAGGATTTTAATCCGTTATTCGATATTAGATATGATGCCTCTGTTCCAACAGTTGTTGTGGGAGATTTCAACATAAACGTTTTAAAAAGCAAAACCGCACTGTAGATGTTCTTTGATTCCTTTGATATGACTCTCATGCTGGTCTTGAAGATAAAGTTTCAACTGACTATCATTGCCAGTTAGATTTAGCGTTCGGAAACAAGCTTTTCCGAGACAGATAAGAAGTCTGTTATAGAGAAACGTACTATTCGTATCATAAAGGTATATGCTTTTTAAAAAAATAATATTGGCTCGGCGACCACTTCCGGTAGTCATAATATTGGCTCGGCGACCACTTCCGGTAGTCATAATATTGGCTCGAGGACCACTTCCGGTAGTCATAATATTGGCTCGAGGACCACTTCCGGTAGTCATAATATTGGCTCGAGGACCACTTCCGGTAGTCATAATATTGGCTCGAGGACCACTTCCGGTAGTCATAATATCGGTTCGAGGACCACTTCCGGTAGTCATAATATCGGTTCGAGGACCACTTCCCGTAGTCATTATGTTGGCTCTAGGACCACTTCCCGTAGTCATTATGTTGGCTCTAGGACCACTTCCCGTAGTCATAATGTTGGTTTGATGATAACTTTGATAATAACCCTGTACGGATGCAATTTTAAATGATGATATATTTACTATAGTCGTGGTCGTGAGAAGATGGCAAAACGATTCTCTCTTAGGGGTTGAAAATCGGTTCTATTGACCTTTTGTAGCAAAAGCATTCTAATAGTAAATGAGATTTGCTTTAAATCATTATTCTGGAACTTTGCCTTCAATTTGTAACATGGTCACTCGACTTTCATTTGTTACGTCAATTTCAGAAGACCATACTCCGGCAATAACTCTGATGTAACTTATTATTGCAAAAAAAAACGTTCTTCAAAAATGTCTTTAAAGAGTTTTATGGATTAATGTTTATCGTGGACGAAGGAATTCCACTGACAAGAACGTTTTTTTATTACCATGTAAAATATAATTATTATATTTAGATATGGTTGGGGTATATTTTTATATCTATATATAAACAGCTAGTTTAAAAGGGTCAAAGGTAAAAGGTTGATAAATTAAAAAATTAAAAAAAAAACACTGCTGTTAAAAACCAAAAGATTTTCTAGTCCCGTAAGAATAGGAACGTCCTTGACACCAAATTTCATATAAAAGCGGCGAAGTCCAAATTAAAGTTTATACAAAAAGTAGAAGTTCCGCAATTGCAGTCGCACGTATTTACGGCTCGGGATATAGTCATGTCGGAGTCAAAGAGTGTTTCGGATATAGAGAAGGAGTTACTTGCAAGTGAGAATAAGTTATAAAATATGTTTTTCGAGTGGCAGTGAACTTTCTTTTTAAATTAGCATTTGACTTAGCCCGTGTTACATTTATTTTTCTTGTCACTGTAGTAAAGTAAACTGCCCTTCGATATTTTCGGTATATTAAATAATTTAACGTTGATTAAATTCTGTCCTAGTTAAAAAGCTTTCTAGAGATACTGCAAGACTTATGTCTGATGAAGTTGCGAACTCAAAGGACGATTTCGTCTAAGGGGTAAGTAACTACCTTTGAGCCTCTGACTAATTGCAATTTGTACATGCTGAAGCGAAGTGACTAGCTCATCGTCTTATTTGAATATATTTGTCTCTCATATAAGTTATTGTTTTGCAGAATTCAACAACGGTTGATCGTTACGCCAGACACATTGTTCCTGTTATCAATAATAGTATTATTGCTAGTGGAATAATGACCTCCTACACAATGCAAAGAGAAAAATATTTGTTTGAAATGGAAAAAAAGTTCAGTGCGGCCTTCACTTTCGTCCATAAAGCGCAGACATGTCATAATGAGGTATTAAACGGTTATAGTGTACGTGGTAATCATGTGCTATGTGGTGTTATAAGAGGGTTTTTCCTACTATGGCAGATTAAAATTTGAGGGTTTTATGGGGTTCTGTTTCCTTAAGGTATGTTGGTAATCCGTAAGGTTGTCTTAAAGATTATATTACTTTCAAAATGGAAGGGCCTATCTTTAATTTAAACGGGAAGAAATTCGTCTGTCGTCTGCTACAAAGGCCAAAATATGTACTGTAGTGGACGACACACGAATTTTTTCACGTTACTCCCCTTATCGATTTCCGAGATAAGCCTAACTTCCGGCGATAGCGAATAAGGTGGATTGTTTAGAGCGAGGTAAAAATATTTGGTTTCTCTTTAGAGAAGTAGTGGTAAACATTTAGGTTTTCCCTTAAAAAAGTAATGTTATAGGCTTAGCAAGTCCAACTTCTGAAACCTTGAAAATTTTCACAAAATTGAAGAATAGATGTTGGTAAGATTTCTTAATGATTTTGATAGTCTTTTATCAGTCTAAAACAATTAAAAATAGTTGTCTGGCCAGTGGCCACTTCATTATCCCTTTAAATATTCGGGGAAATTTACTCCAGCAGCATCACTCAAGTACACCTACCGACTACGCCGAGTGACATGCCTTTAGTTGTTATGTAACGCTTAGTCTATGCTCAATGGAAGGTGGGGATAATATTTCTAATTTTATTTAATCCCGCAAAGGTGCATAGTTAACTGAACTGCCCCCATCCCTGTGATTTAGTAAAGTGTCATTATATTTGTAGAGCCGATGTTAATATCTACGATCATGTTTTTTATAGGATAACTACGTACCAGGGCTCGATTTGTAGTGTGAAAAGGGTTACCTTAGGAAAATTGTTAGGCCACATCAGAAGCCTCCATATTCACGATCCACATTTAAAAATTAGATGCTTCATTGAAAATTGTTCCAATTTCTTTAAGAACTTCAACTCGTATCGAAGCCATTTACAACTAAAACATAAAACACATCTACGGAAGAAAGATTCAGACGAATCATTACAAATCCCAGAATATCACGACAATAACGTCGTTGATGATGTTGATGATGCAGTTGACACTGCAAATGATACTAAGACTGATCCTCCTGCTACTTGCGAAGAGAAATTAAGCAATGTTCAAACCAACTTAGCTCTCATGATGCTTAAAATCAGAGAGAAATACATGCTCCCACGTTCAATAGCTTCAAATATATCTAATGACATAGCCGCGGTTATTGAGAATTTAGACGATTTGTACAAATCAACATTACGTAATGGCACTGCGCAGGAAATGTTTAGAACAGATACAATAACGGAAATAGTGAAAAGCGAGTAGAGGCTTAACCAATTTTGCAAAACGAAGTTAAATTTGATACTGTCAACTGAATTTATCTTGGGTGAAAGTGTTAGGAACGGTAAAACATACAAAGATGGCTTTCAGTATGTGGGTATATTGGAGGTTTTGAAGGGAATTTTATCTTTTGATGATGTTTGGGAGGAAATGATGCGATACACGAAGCCGGGTTCAAAAAACAGTCAAATATTATCAGACTTTAACGATGGTGGAATTTTTAACCGTAAGCCAGCTTATAATTCTCAAGAAATGTTTTTAAGGTTACATTTCTACACTGATGAAGTTGAATTGGTAAATCCTCTCGGTTCAAAAAGAGGTAAACATAAAATTTGCGTATTCTACTTCATTATTGGCAATTTACCCCCTAGATTTAGATGTAAGTTGAATTATATTTATTTATCCATAGTAGTTCGTTATGTTTTTGTTAAAAAATATGGTTATTCAAAAATTCTGAAGCCCCTTCTTAGAGATATTAAGACGTTACAAACAGAAGGGATTTACATTGAAAAGAGAGGGGTAAATGTTAAAGGAACAATTTTTACTGTATTGGGGGACAACCTTTCCTCGCATGCGCTTAGCGGGTTTATGCAATCGTTTTGCAATGGTAGAATATGCCGCCAGTGTATGGCTTTAAGAAAAGACATAGATAACAAATTTGACGAATCCGATTTCGTCTTACGAGATGAAAACGTCCATAGGTATCACGTCGATGCTGTAAAAGCTAATCCAGCTAATTCAGCCGTATATGGAGTGAAAGGTGAATCTCCTTTCTTAGAAATCCCAAACTTTTTGGTGACTGAAAGTTTTCCACCCGATATCATGCACGATATTCATGAACGGGTTGTGCCATTAGTTTTGAAGATAGTTTTGAATAACCTAGTTCTAGATAAATTGCTCAGTGTCGATAAGATTAATGAGATATTAGTTAATTTTCCTTACGGGTGTCTGGAACAAGTAAACAAACCCGGTTCCATTTCACGAGGAATGATCTTAGAAAACAAACATTTTTCTGGGTCGGCAGCTCAAAAATGTTGTCTTTTCTATATGTTTGCCTTTCTATTTGGTGGATATGTTCCTTGAGACCATAAATATTGGCAGTTGTACTTGAGTATGAGGGAAATTATTGATATCATCGTGGCACCTGTAATTGATAAAGCTTGGCTACCGTATTTGTCCGAACAGACTACGATGTTTTACGCGCAACTCAAAGAATTATCCCCTGATAGCTTTACGCCAAAAGTACACTACATTTTACATTACCCTAGATTAATTTTAAATTTTGTGCCACTGAGGAGATTTAGTTGCATTCGGTTCGAAGCGAAGCATCAGTATTTGAAAAACATAGCTTCTGCTTGTAGAAATTTCATAAATGTTCCAAGAACTGTTGCCGAAAGGCACCAGTATGCGCAGTGCCACGATTTTAGTACTGAAGAAGGGTTGGTCTTAGATAATGAGGAAAATGGTTGCAAAACTATCTTGTTTAATTCTCTTCCCAGTGGTTTGAAGACTAAAATTCAAAATTTTAGTTTTCTTCGTTTTAACCCCGAAACTGATGTAATATGCAAAGCTTCGCAGTTAAAAGTTAATTCTGTAACATACAAAACAGGAACATTTTTAACAATTGCATTCACTCACGGGGAAGATATTCCGGTTTTCATGAAAGTGACACACATCTTGAAAATAAACTTAGCTTGGCTTATTTGTGGAAAAGTATACGGGGCAGAGAGCTTTTCATACCATAGTATTCGTATGAAATAATTGACGATCAGAAGTGGGAAATAATTTTTCCAGGCCAGGAAAAAGATTATTCATCATTAAATGCATACAAGATCAATAATAAGCTTTGCATCAGCCCTCGATACAAACTGTATTGTACTTCACGAGGTTCGACCTTAATTTAGTTATTAATATTACATTTATAAATTAGCTTTCATATCATATTTAGAAAATGCGTAGCTATTACGTCACCTTTCAAGAGTTCCGGAAAGAAGTGGTGGTTGAAGAGCCCTATACTTAATTTTATTTTTTTCAATTCGTCAGGATACATGGTTAGAAAGCTTGAAAAATAAATTCAAGAGAGAAAGAAAGCCATTGCGCCTCAAAAGTTATGTTGCTGAGCAAGTAGCGAAACATGGAAACATCAAAAGACGTGAAGCATCTTCAAATTCAGTGCATGGTATCGTCAAAAAGACGAAATTTCTTCCGTCTGTAGGTTTTATTTATATTTGTGTTAAAGGTACATCACAACTTCATTTCCTTTTTTTTATTCGAATGATCATATAAAATAATGAATATATCAAATTCAAACCTATATTTAAGAAGATATGAGGGTTAAAGTGTACTTAATGGACTACGTGGCGGAGAAGACTAACGCGTAGTGCCCATTAAGTAAACTTAAATGCGCGTATCTACTTCAATATTCAACTTAATTTCTTGCAATTTGAAGTATTCATTATTTTGTATGACTTTTCGAATAAAAAATTGAATATTTTAAGTCGAAATTTGCCTTTAACTTCTTTAACTCCGAGGAAATGTAGCGAAAAGAAGAAGGTGCGTCTTTGCCAAGGAATTATAAAAGTGAAGCTTTTAACTTTTAGGTTTAAAATGTTCATGTTTTTGGTTATTGGCAATTCGGCATATCTGTTTCGCTTTTATTGGTTTATAACCAAGTAAAATTCCGAGTCGCCCACTTTAGTTTCTACCTCCTCTTGCTACATTTTTGCTAGCTAACCTGTAAGTGGATCAATTTACAAACAAAACAACCTCGTAACAATTTCAGAATGAAGATGGAGTAGGCGAAGACGCACACAGTTTTGAGCTTCACATTAATGGTTTAATTTTTGAGAGCTCTAAGGCAAAGCCCTGCATGGCGCTCGTAGACGAGAAAATGCAGAGAACGTTTATATACAGGCGTGGGTTGATTTCAACTTCAACAGCTCCTAAAATACTAGAAAAATTTCCAAACCTTCTAAAACCAGACGAGGTAGTTAACCCTCAGACTTATATACTGTGTTTTAGTTTCCTGCGTATTACAAAACATTTTTCTTTGTCACCAAAAATTTAAAAAAATTATTTTGCAGTTGATAAAAGAATTCCAAAGGGTGGTGAAAACGGACAAAAATCCATTGGACGTTGTTGTGAAATATTTGAAATGTAAGACGGCTAAGATCTTTCAATTAACATGAAAACAAACATGTTTAAGCTAGTCAAAGCCCAGCTAGACGAGGAAAAAGATATCCTATCAGATGAAAAATACTCAGGTAATTGTTTTAATCGATTTTTGCTCAAACATCTGAGCAATTATTTAAATCGGACTTTTACTTTTTAGAGATAGAAATTCAAGCCTGTTGTTTGTTGGTACCTTTCTTAGTCAAAGAAAAGAACGAAAATATTTTCATATCCACGGTAAGGTGAAAAGGAAAATGCTTAACATAGAGTTTAAGAAATAAACCAAAAAAAGGTGGAAAAACGTTTAGCACTCAAGAGAAAAATTATCGCACGTGGTTTTTGATTTTCATGTGAATATTAGGGTTAAGAACTACTAAGTTCTGTTGAATTTCAACTAGACGAATTAAGGTGAAATACGTTTAAAGTGATACATGTTGATGAGTGCGTTTTTGATATAGTTTCTTAAACTTTATCAAGGTTAAATAAAAACAAACCCATTTTATAAGGAATGATGAAGATCGTCTCGCTAATGAGCTACTTCTCTTTTGAATGTATAAGCTGAATTCCTCTATTTTAGGATGTGCCACACTTGCCTATTCCTCTTTTGTCCGTGGAAAAAGAAGCACTTTTCAAAGAGACGTCAAATGTGGTAGTACATTTGGAATGTGCCAAATTAACAGTCTCAAACATTCTTGAAGGGTTCGTCATTTTATTCATTTCGTATTACGTTTTTGAAATTGAATATCCTGGACCTTTATCTAAAACGTTTGAGTTTGTACAAAAAGTCATACTGGGGATCGAGCCAGCGCTTAACAAAATATCCGTTCCCATTAAGGGACTAATAAATAGACTTTCGGTGTGAGGAAACGATACTAGAAACTGTATTCCTTGGAAAAACATAAATATTTAAAATGTTTTCAGTTATTGCTACCGAGAATCAACCCATAGAGAGGTTTTTAAACACTTGATTGGTGTTTTAGACTCTTCAGGGTATTTTAAAAAGCCTACTTGGTGTCTTAAAGCACCCTTTTCTACTTCAGATGGTGTAATGAAACATCTACTTGGTGTCAAATCACTAGATTTTTCGACTTTCGGCGTTACAATAACACCTACTTGTTGTTTTGAAGCACCTTTTTAGACTCTCTAATGTATAATGAAACGCCTAATTGGTGAGTAAAAGCACAGTCTTCGACTACAGATAGTATATAAAAACACCTACTTAGTGTCAAAAAAGCCTTTTTCCACTTTCGGGGTTACAATAAACACCGAATTCGTGTCAAAAGGCACCTTTTTAGACTCTTCAAAGTATAATGAAACGCCTTATTGGTGTCTAAAACCACCTTCTTCGACTACAGATGGTATATAGAAACACCTACTTAGTGTCAAAAAGAGCCTTTTTCCACTTTCGGGATTCCAATAAACACCTAGTTCGTGTCAAAAGGCACCTTTTAAGACTCTCCAAGGTATTATGAAACGCCTAATTGGTGTCTAAAAGCACTTTTTCGACTTTCCTGGGCATTATAAAATACCTAATTTGTATTTAAAAAGCACCTTTTTTAATTTCGAGGGTATGACAAATCACTTAATTGGAATTTATAAGCACTTAGTTTTACGGGGTGAAAAGAGACCTCGTTCGAAGGTGTCATTTTGCTCCAAAAAATGTGCTTCTGGTGATCTATTTGAAAACACCTCTAAAGGTGTAAAATAACACCATATTTTTTAACAGTGTAAGGTATTTGATAAGGGCATTAAATCCCACACGTCTTGATCTAATTTTTGAAGCACGATTTCTTTTTGTTTAAGTATTTTTAAATTGTCTTCTAAATCCTCCGATTTTACCGAAGTATCAGCTAAAAGGATTTTGATCACATTTTCGCTTCTAGTTCGAATAACGATTTCCTTTTATTCTTAGTAAGTCCGGTGGTTCTCCGGTTGTTTGGTTAGTGTTACCCGTACTACCGGTAGCTTCTTTATCTGCCATTTTTTTTTCTAATTTATTTTAACGTTATAAAAGTGTTTCCGATTTTTATAAATAGTTAAAGTTTTTACACGAATAGCGATTCCTAGTTTTTTCCGGGTTTCTCGCACCATAAAGCGCATTAAGTTCCTATTTGGGAGAGCGGTGCTGGTTTTCAGTGAACACGAAACCGACTGAAAAATCTCGTGTTGTTTGTTTATTTTTTGTTTTGGTTATTTTCTTAAAGTTTTATGTTTAAGAATTCTCAGCTAATTCTGAGGTTACGTTTTAATTTTCTATCGTTCCTTAGCTAAATCTAAGGTTACTTTTATTGAATGAAGACAAGTATGTTTTTTAAGTTTAAAGTTTTATTTTTACCACTTCCTTGTCGTTACTATGACAAGTTTTAGTACTTCTCTCCTGAGAAGCTAAATTTCGAGTGCCTTATCGAAGGCAATTTTTCGTTTTGCGCTCTTTAGAACTAAAACGATTGTTCTGACCCCTGGTGGGTGGCTGGCTGGTTTTTTGCTGTGACCTGATGAGTTTCGTCATAAATATTTCGAAATTCCTGCGATTTTTAACTGAAAATTCACCCGAAGTTCACATTACGCCTCATAGGTAGCGTAACGTAATTTATTTCAATTGAAATTATTTTTCTGTCACAACGGGAACCAATCCCGCCACCTCCAGATCCATACATGACGTCACTGAAGACTCCTTCTCTAAGCCTCCAACCAACCGAGCCACGCTCGCTTAGTACATAAACCGAGTTAAGTTATAGCATAGCCCACTCGATCACGCGCGTCACGACGCAAGCTGCTCGCGCTATAGAAGCCCCTTCAAACGGCCAAAAAGTGCAACTTTTGGATTCTTGGCGGGAAATTCGAAGTCTGCGAAAAATAACATTACGTTCTATGGGAGGAGGTCGGTTTTTTGGACAGATCCTTTGTCCTATTGATTGAAATGGCCTGCAATTTTAATGAAACGTGTGTTTCGATGTGTTTTATTATTCTAAAAAGGATTCAAGCTTCTAGAGTAAATAGTTTTTTTAATAAAAATTATTTTCAAAATCAAAATGATGGGTTCAGTGCTAAATCTGATTATATCTTCGGATCTACTGGTCCAAATGTCCTGAAATTTTAATAAAAGGTGCGTTACAATATATTCTATTATATTAAAAAGGATTCAAGCTTCTAGAGTGGATAACTATTTTAATAAAACTTGATTTCCAATGTCATAATTGTAAATTAAGTACTTAATGCTCAATATCTTTGTATCTAATGGCCCAAAAGTCCAGAAAATTTAATCCTTTTTAGAATAATAAAACACGTCCAAACACACGTCTTATTAAAATTTCAGGTCATTTGGATCAATAGGACAGAGGATCTGGCCAAAAAACCGACCTACTCCCATAGAACTTCATGTAAATTTTCGCAGCTTCGAATTTCCCGCCAAGAATCCAAAAGTTGCACTTTTTGGCCTTTTGAAGGGGCTTCTATAGCGCGAGCAGCGCAGCGTCCGGGAGCGCGGATCGAGTGGGCTATGATCTAAGGAACCAAAAATGCTATTAGTTAGCGGTTTTGATTAAAATATAAATCGAAATCATCTTTGGTTTGCGATACATTAATGATAATGATGGCACGAGATATTAGTGAGTATTAATTAAAATTAGTAGCCTTTTCAAAATCGTACGTAGAACTGTTTACTTCTTAAATAAGTGTGTTGAGAAAGTTACGTGTGTTAAATTTTACAAAAAAAGGAATGTGCTATAATCTATTTAAGAAGCTGTCTGTAAAATCATTCTTGCAATCAGCCTATGTAAATTCCCTCTAAGAAGATTATGGCTAAAAGAAAGGCAACCTACGAATGGCCAAAAGTGGGCCTCTTTTTGAGGTAGAAAATACCATTTTTTTTAGAAAATTTGTGCCAATAAGCAAGATAATTAGCAATAGTCAGGGGTAAAAACAAATCAAATTTAGTAAAATTTTGGAAAAGGGGAAATATATTCAGTTGATAAAATTGATAATTCCAAAAACAGGTGAGCATTTAGCCGCTCATAACAACCTAACCTAACATAAGCTTAATCCTGTTTCTAAACCTAACATGATCTATTACATCATAAATCAAATGGGTCTTGGGTTGCCTATTTATACCCTTGATGATCTATACATATTCTTGATTATTATAATAATTAGCCCTAAAATGTTAAACTTACAGTTTTTGAGACTTGGGAGACCACAAAAATACGAAATTGCGTTCTAACATATAAATGCTCACTGAGAATAGCCAAAATAAAATTAATATATAATTAAAAAATAATGAAACCCTGTATACATCATATGGAAGTGTTGAAATAACTGCGCTTACGTAAACGCCACTGTGTTAACTGCCAAAGCGAAAACAAGTATTTTAAAGTGTAAGACCTAGGGTTAGGAACTTAGGATATGTTTCTAGCATGAAACGAAGCAGACTATATCAAATTCCAAAACAGAGCTGGAAATCAGCTTTTTTATAATCTTAAAGGACGAAAGACGCTATAAAGAGTATATTACACAGACTTACCAAAATTCAACTTAAGCCTTGGCCAAAATGAATGTCGAGAAATTACTTCAAATGATATTAAAACCTCTCTTAACTGTAATTATTTACCTGAATTACTTTTTTAGACGAAAATTGGCCCTGATAACAAAGTGTTGGTTTTTAAGGGCGTTATAGTTCATTAGAAAATCCAAATAAAGGTCTTAAAGCTCGGATGAAATATCAAAAATTAATTAGCGTTGCCTTACTGTCGTCTGCTATGAAATAAACTTTCTTACTGTCGTCTGCTATGAAATAGGGAATTCGAGGCATAATTAATTAGTAAAATTACAAAAATTGGACTTCATTTTTTTAAAAACCAAACAGGTAAGTTTCTCATTTAGTAAATGCTTGTTAATTTGAAAGTATTCCGAAAACTAACTTCGCTGTAGTTTTTCCGTATCGCCTATGACAATTTCCCTAAAAAACCGGGTAAAATGTAATGCTTTTTCTATGGGACGCTAACCCTAAAAAGGTGATTTTTTCGTTTAGCATTACAAACGGGTATCAAGTCATATCTACAAGGGCCTACCGGCCCTGTAGAATTCAGTGTTCTATTTAGTTAAATTATATTTATTATTTTTAAAAATTGCGCTAGTTCATTCAGTGTTCTATTTAAATGATACTTAAAATTCTTAAAAATTGCGCTACAGCCACCGAAACTTCGACGCATCAACCGCCACTCACAACAAAGAGATTCTAGAGAATTCTTTTTCAAACAACTTGACACGTGAATTTACTTGCACAAACGTGGAGAGCTGGACATAAGAATTACGCCGTTTTCCACCATAGAGCAATAAATGTTTAGACTAGCTGTAACTTGAGAAAATAATGAAAATTTAATGGGAGTTGCATCGATAAGGTTACTCATATTTCGCGGGCTCTCCTAAAGAGCCCATCACACGTAGATGGCGTAACTTTCTACGGCAGTATTGATAATTTCGGGATTCCAAAATGTTGTAAAACACGAGTGGGGTCGGCACTCATGTACCGGCCAGCCACCAAGGAAGTAATGATTAAAGTATACTCTCACAACAAACTGGACTAGTTATTATAGACACGGTAAAACTTATCAACCGTTAAAGACATAACGACACAGGAGTAATATTTTAACTCCCATAATTTTGCTCCATGTCAATCAGTATTAGACTGCCCGCTTTGACGCAGTCCTTACAACGGGGGTGTGGTTCAGAACGTTCAGAATTATCTGAAATCAGGAGCACGAATAAACTAATTTAATAGAAATAAGAAATTTGTGACATTCAATACCATTCTCACCATTTCTATCAATTTAAACATCGAACCTTGATGTCAAATATCATTGAACGCTGTTTATTATTTAAGATAAATTTAGATCACTCGGAATTTTCTGACATTAGGACAACAAAAAAAATGTTTTTATACAAATAAGAAATTTGTGACTTTTAGTAAAATTTTAGTTTAGTGGGAACAAAAAATATTTACCTTTTATAATAGAAACATTTTCTGCATTTACTTATTTTGAGGCAGCAATTGTAAAATTTTAGTTTCGGGGAAACAAAAAACAATACAAATCATTGGCAATTTATCTGATATTAGCACAGAAAAATTATCTTTATACAAATAAGAAATTTGACACATTCAAAACCATTCTCACCAGTTTTTATCAATTTAAACATCAAACTTTGATTCCAGATATCATTGAACGCTGTTTCTTTATTAGAGATGAATTTAGATCATTCGGAATTGTTCTCAAATTAGGATATCAAAAAAATTATTTTATATAAAAAAGAAATTTATGACATTTAAGTCAATTCTCACCATTTTTTTTAACAATTTTAACATTAAACTCTGATGCCAAACATCAATGAACGCTGTTGATTATTTAAGATGAAATAGAAAATGATGCCGGTATATTAGGTCCATAAAATCCAGGGAGAATTCTCCACATGGGTTGGGTGGTTGGCAATCCATAAAAAGAAGAGGTTGCACTCTTAACTTGAGTCGATGGCTTCATGAGCTTTTCTTAAATTAATTGAATTTGCATTACTTTCGCTATTTGTATATTCCTTGTGACCTTGATTATTCCAGGTTTGATTCAAAGTTCGAGAAACATAACACTGAGTTATTATTTTGGAATTTTCTTGTTCATCAAATTTACTTTGTACATCTTCTTCTGCAGTTTGATTTTCAAGGTTTTCAATTTTAGAAGTATGCATTTCAGAGGTTTGATTTATTTTAGGTAAAGTTCGTGAAACATAAAATTGAGTTATTATTAAAGAATCTTCTTGTTCATCAAATTCACTTTGTGCATCTTCTTCAGTGCGATTATTCTGATTTTCATTTTTAGAAGTATGTAGTTCAGAAGATGTAGATTCCGAAGTTTTCGAGTTTTGCACAGTTGGTAAGAAGGAACGCTTTTGCGGTATTACTGATAGGCGGTATGAATCGTTGTACTTTCGATGTTGGTTTTGCACATTTCGTGATGAGGAACTCCTCTGTGGCGTGTAAATACTGCATGAGCCGTGTCGTGGTTCATGTGACGAAGGAAACGTCAACCTTCTTGAATGGTGATGACTATTATTGTAGTTTCCTATACCGGATGAGGAACGCTCCTGACGACTTCATGTACTGCATGAACTTTTACGTGTATCACAAGATGAAGGCAACCTCATTCCTCTTGATAATTGATTACGATTGTTGTAATTTTGATTCTGACACCTTGAAGTACTGCATGAAGATTGTCGTGTTTCACAAGATGAAGGCAACCTCATTCTTCTTGATAAATGATTATGATTGCTGTAATTTCGATGTTTGTTTTGTAAAGTTTGTACCGAGGAACACTTTAGAGTCCCTGAAGCATTGCATGAGGAACACATTTGAGCCCTTGAAGTACTGCATGAATCATGTTGTGTTTCAATGGATGAAGGACACTTCATACTTCTTGAGAGATGATAATCCTTTTTGTAGTTTTGAGGTTTTTTGTGCAATGGACAATAAGAAACGCTCATGAGCCCTTAAAGTACTGCGTGAACGTCATCTTGTACTGCATGATGATAGGTGATCACTATTATTATAGATTCGTAATGCTTGTGATGAGGAACGCTCCGATGGCCTTGAAGTACTGCATGAATCATGTTGTGTTTCAATGTATGAAGGACACTTCGTACTTCTTGACAGATAACTATATTTGTAGTTTCAATGTTTGTTTTGTACAATATGTATCGGTGAACGCTTTTGAGCCCTTGAAGTACTGCGTGGCCTTTGTCTTGTATCATTTAATGAACGTTACTTTACATAACTTGATGGATCATCACTATTATTATAGTCCCGAAGATCATTTTGTACAGTTCGTGATGAGGAATGCTTCAGTTGCCTTTTAGTACTACAAGAACATTGTTGCGTTTCACGGGAAGGGCACCTCATACTTCTCGATAGGTGATTACTTTTTATTGGTAATGAACTAAAGCTTCGCTAACTCTGGATCTTCAGTCGCGCCGCCAACAGTAGGCACGTGCCTGCGTTGGAAAATTTTGGCCTACTTGGGGGCCTCCAAATTTTTAAAAACTTGCCTATGAAGGCCTTCAAATAAAATTTTATTTCCTACTTCAACCGCGTATAATTAACTTTATGTACTTCCACATTATATATTTCTAACTGTAAAAATCTAACACAATATCACACACCTGCATTCACTCCCCTAAGGGTCCGTTAGTACCTGTTCGACACGTTCGCTACACTTAGCTTTTATGAGAGAGCATTTTAAAAACCCTTTTTTATATTTTAAAGAACAAGAGAAAGGTTATCAGACCGGGCCATACTTTCAATTAACCGAGATATATCTAACTAAATAAGAGACAATCCTATCTTAGTGGTCGATGAATTCGGAAAAGCTTCGAAGAGAACAATTTCATTCTATGACTAAATGTATGAGGAGGGGTCGCTGGGACACGGTTGCCAAAATTTCAAAACAAAGGGGAGGGGGTCTCTAGATCATGCTGTGCCTACGCGAGAAATAATCCTGGCGGCGCTACTGATGAAAATGAAATTGCCTTGAATTCTGAAAACGAAGCAACAGCTCCTGCTAGAAAATATTTTTTCCTTGAAAGAAAACGTAAAGCCGCAGCATCTGGGAAAAAATGTAAGGCAACATCTGCTAAAAAACCACTGTTGACTGAAACAGTATTATCTTCAATTAATATTAATTATAAAAATACCGGCTCAGCCTCTAAAGGCATTGATTACCCGCAAAGGGAAAATAAATTTGTAGGCGTTTCTAGTATTAACATTATATTTTATTTATTTTCTTATTGATAAATTATTCTTTTTTTCAGTTTTTTGAAGATGAACTTAGCATTAAAGCACACAAGAAAAGAATGACTGAAGAACTTACATAAAGTACTCCAGATTTAAGAGTATCAATAGCAAAATGGACAAAACATTTGATGTGAGATTTGCGAAAATCAAAGATGGGGTAATTTTAGAAGACATTTTAGAAGAATATCCAGCTCTAAAGGATATAAACCAGGTTTGGAAATGTTTTAGGAATTTAGGTAAAGGACAAGTGATATAAACCCATATTTTTGGTTATAACTGGATTTAAAACTACTTCGAAATCGATGCAGAAAAATATTAGTTATTTAGATATCCTAAAACTTGAGTTTATTTGATTTTTTTCTTTTAGAATTGGAAAAATAAGAATTTTTTTCTTCACGAGTAACGTATTAAATACTTTCTTTTAGTTATTTATGGAGTTCTCCCGAATAACGAAAGTGGAAATAGAGAAAACTTTACGACTGTCATTGAAGCAGCTTTGTCAAAAGATTTGGCGCTATGCACCAGCTAGTGTGAAAGACCTTAAAAACGCCTTAATTTCACAAATAAATTAAGAAATGGATGAAGTAGAAAAAAACATAAAGAGTTAGCAGCATCCTTCGGGTTACTTCCTAGTTTGGTGAAGGAGCATCACGGCCACATTTTTCAACAAAAACAGCTCAGAAACCAAAAGAACAAAGGAACCGGTAATTGTTTTTATGGGCAAGAAGGTCATAAATGGCAAAAAGTTTTATATTTACATTGATTCAGAAATGTTTCTAGAAACAGATGATTTTATAATCGCTGTATGTATTTGGTTTGGCTCCTTTGTTTTTAACATCGCGTATCCCGATATTTCTGCAAACACCTTAACTTTAATTGAATCTCTGTTATTAGGGCTTAGCCACACTGCCCTTTGCAGAGTTGTAACTAATGCAATTTCTTTAAATAGCACTAAATCGAAGCCAAAGAAATTAAGAAAAAATTGTAAAAAAACGTAACTCCTTTTCTTATAAACGAATAAATTTTGCATTTCTTAAATAGTATTTGAAACGTCTAGTAACTATTGAAAATATTAATTATTACAGTTCGTTGCTTTGTTTGCATGCAGGAATATTGTATGAGGAAAACCCGAAGGGTTTCTTACGTGGGTTTGTTAAGCGACATCTAGGCCTAGTTGGTTCACTTATAAAAGAGTATTATCACACTGAAAAGAGTGCAATTACTGGCCCTAAAAAAGGGTGTAATTATTGAACGTAAAAGAGTGCAATTACTGAAGTTAAAAGGGGGCAATAAGTGATTCAAAAAAGGTGTAATCAATGAAGCGAAAGGGTGTAGTCAATGAAGCGAAAGGGTGTAATGAGCGAACCGATAGGGTGCAATGAGTGAACCCATAGGGAGCAATTAGTGAAACGAAAGGGTGCAATGAGTGAACCCATAGGGAGCAATTAGTGAAACGAAAGGGTGTAAAGAGTGAAGCGAAAGGGTGTAAAGAGTGAAGCGAAAGGGTGTAAAGAGTGAAGCGAAAGGGTGTAAAGAGTGAAGCGAAAGGGTGTAAAAGTGAAGCGAAAGGGTGTAAAGAGTGAAGCGAAAGGGTGTAAGGAGTGAAGCGAAAGGGTGTAAAGAGTGAAGCGAAAGGGTGTAAAGAGTGAAGCGAAAGGGTGTAAAGAGTGAAGCGAAAGGGTGTAAAGAGTGAAGCGAAAGGGTGTAAAGAGTGAAGCGAAAGGGTGTAAAGAGTGAAGCGAAATGGTGTAAAGAGTGAAGCGAAATGGTGTAAAGAGTGAAGCGAAATGGTGTAAAGAGTGAAGCGAAATGGTGTAAAGAGTGAAGCGAAAGGATGTAAAGAGTGAACCGAAAGGGTGTAAAGAGTGAAGCGAAAGGGTGTAAAGAGTGAAGCAAAAGGGTGTAAGGAGTGAAGCAAAAGGGTGTAAAGAGTGAAGGGAAAGGGTGTAATTAGTGAAGCGAAAGGGTGTAAAGAGTGAACCGAAAGGGTGTAAATAGTGAACCAAAAAATTGGTAATAACGAACCGAAAGGGTGTAAATAGTGAACCAAAAAGTAATAATAATGAACCGTAAAAGGTGTTAAAAATGAACCCAAAAGGTGAAGTATTTGTGTCGAACAAAAGTCACCCTAAGGGTGTTGTGAAACACCCATTTTTTGAGTGTAGAGATTCTTTCGTTTAATGACATTTTACATTTGCATTATTCTAATTCAAATTCTAAATTAAAGGTAAAAACCATATCTGTTCATTGCATCTCCAACATCTTTTCTTATTTTCGACACACCAACGTAACTTTTTCATAAAAACGAAAATATGTAAGTTCCTTCTTGCCAGCGACAGTGTCGCCACGTATCATAGCTTTATCATATATCATAGCTAACATTCGACCAATCTTGACTAACTAAATCTTCAGATTTAAACATACAAAAAAAAATAATACTTGGAACGGTTACATTGGAATTAGTTTATTTTTAGTGCCTATAATAGTTCTTGAGGTAAGTCGGTGGTCTCCTAACTCAAGGGACGCGTTTTGGCGGCTGACCGTCATCAGGATCATGTTCGTTAGTGGAGCCTGGTTCGGCTGGATCGTGTTCTTCGATGGATACCGTGTCCACTGTGTCAGTTTGATCGTCGTTAGGGTTGTCGATAAACTGGTTTTCAGCTACATCTTCCTGAGTGTCGTCTATCTCATCTTGGTCGTGGAATAGGAACCCTTTCAGTTTATCTACCGGAGCTGTGTTCCGGTATAACTTTTGAGATCGTTGGTTTTCGGGTAAATCTTCAATTAGATATCTATCGTAATTTAAACGTTTGGTGACTATGTTCGGGCCTCGATACTTACCAGCTGTTTTCAACGATAGTCCAGTCGCTTGTGGGGGTCTCTCGACCACCACCAAATCGCCAGGTTGGTAAGTCTCTGCTTTAGCCCGTTTGATATTGTAGCGTTGGCGTTGCTTTTCCTGATCAATGCGAATTGATTGAATAGCATCGTCTCTACGATTGAGAGTCTGCACTTGAAACTGTGGCAACATGACCGTTCACTATCGGGGAATCTTCCGGTATTCGCGATAACGCGTCGGCGACTGCATTATTTTTACCCGGAAAATGATTAATAGAAAAATCCAATGATTGTAAATGGGCGTTCCAAGGGGCAAATTTTCCCATTGGGTCCCGTGCGCGATGGAGCCATTTTAAGGCACTGTGATCCGTATACACTTCGAATTTCGTCCCCTCAATGTAGGGTCGAAATTTGTCAATGCCAAACTTTACGGCTAAGCATTCCTTCTCCGTGGTGGAATACTTCCTTTCAGCGGTACTTAGGGACTTACTGGCGTATTGGATCACATGCTTTCTTCCTTCAATAATTTGCGACAAGACAGCGCCTAGCCCAACGTTTGACGCGTCGGTGTGTATAATAAAAGGGTGATTGTAATCAGGGGAACTGAGAATGGGTGCTGACAATGGGTGCTGACGACAAGTGGCTTTAACGCGTTGAAGGCTGATTCCTTTGCGGGGGTAGTTCCGCATGGAATCTGTCTTATCTGTATCATCTTTAATTAACGACGTGACCCAAAACACGACATTCTTGGCGACAAAACTGAGTTTTTGAGGCCTTGACAGTTAAGCCAGAATTTAACAGGCGCTCGAAAACCTGCCCAAGTGTTTTTAAACGGGATTCAAAATCAACTAAAGCGATTATTAGGTCGTCGAGATAGGCGCAGACCCTTGAATTAATTAAATCCACAAAGATGTTATTTACCATACGCTGGAAGTTGGCAGGGGTATTGACCAGGCCTAACATTAAAACTTTAGGCCTGAGTAGACCTCGATGGGTCACGAAGACGGTGATATCACGATGAGCCTCGTGAAGTGGTACCTGCCAATACCCACTGCGCATGTCCAGCGTGGTAATATATCGGGGTTTGTGAATCGATTCCAGAATGTCATCAATTCTGGGGAGGGGGTACGCGTCTTTTCTAGTTACGGCGTTGAGATTACGGTAATCAAGACATAAACGCGGAGGTCTATCATCCTTCGAAATTAGAACACTCGGAGCTGCCTATGGGCTATCAGAGGCCTCAATTAAGTCAAGCTGTAACATGTCATTAATAATATCATCCATGATAGCTCGCTTGGACGGGGAATACCGGTACGGAGCCGAGGCCAAGGGTAAACTATTCCCTATGTCTGTGTAATGTTCGACTCTGTGAATCTTTCCAGGAATTAAAGAAAAAATTGTTTTATAACGGTTAACTAAAGATTCTAATTTCGACTTTTCTGTGGAATCTAAGGGGGCTTCGTGGAGTGCGTTCTCTATACCTTCGGTATCAATATTTTCCCCAGTGACAAACTAAAAATATTTCCGTATTTACCGGAAGCTGGAGCAAATGGAAGGTTATCAAGCGGGTTGCAAAGATAAAATAACTTGCCCGCCCATAATCAATGATCATACCAATTTTCCTTAACAAATCTCTACCCAAAATTCATTGGTATGGAATGCCAGAAACATATGTACCTTCAAAAGTAATTTCTTTCCTAGGGAGGCAAAATGGAAGCGTGACTGCACCGTGAGTTTCCAATAGCGTCGAATCGGGTTGAGCTAATAAAACAATTTTACTATCGGTCATATACCCTTGTTGTTCAAGGAGGGATTTAAAATCACTATGTAATATAGTATGTGTAGAACCAGGGTCAACTAACGCTAAGCACGAGAGGTCACCTAAAAATATATGTAAAAAATCCTGACCATCTGAAAAGGTTTGGCCCCTGGCTGTGTGCTTCCCGTGCTAGCTGGTCTCTGACGTTTTAAGCTCGCGGCGGCGCCAGAGTGGGAGAGGGATCTCCGCCCGCGCTCACGTCGCCTCTTCTTACGTTTCCCGAAGCCGATTCGGTACCCGTTAGCTCTGGACAAAAGGGGCGCACGTGGCCTACTTTTTTTTATAAGTTCAGCTAGCTAATTGGACCAAGTCATCTTGCGACTTATTGCCACTTATCTAACGCCTATACAATGCATAGAGGGGTGGTGGCTAGCCCCTATGCCACAGCTAACCGACAGCGCCCTATACTAACTATTACCGTTAACCTCTGCAAGTTTTGACAGTTGTAGCAAGTTACATTGGGGTTGTAGTAATTTTCCGATGGGGTGTCGACAGGCCGTGCTGCCGAAATTGTTTGGGCACCACGAGGACCTCCGGAATTCTGGGGTCGTTCTTGCCGATTGTTATTATTGGGATGGCTAGAAAAATTCATGGGCCTACTATTGTTTTGCCTCGATCTCCCACCTGAATTCGATGGTTGGGATACATTTCCTCGACTCTTATTTCCCTGTTGGTTATTTTGGACTCTAGGGGCTTGGTTTCGCTGAGAATTTTCGCTTAATTCGCGGGCTTCTCGCCGTACAATTTGTTCAACTCCTAAAGCGTCGTCTAACAAATCACGAATATTCTCGTATTTATCGAGTTTGACCACTAAATACTTTTTAATATTGTCGCGAATGTTTCGCCGAATTATTTTTTCTTTTTCTTCTCCGCGAGGGGTTCATTCAACTGATTAAATAATTTTCGAAGATTTTCGACTAACTCGGCAACCGATTCATTCGGTTTTTGCATTCTATCATGAATCTTGTCTTTGATTCTCTCATCGTTTCCTTTACGGTCAAATCTTGATTTCAACCCTGCCTCAAAAGCGGCGTATGATGCAAAAGGCTCATTTTCGAGATAAAAGTCAAAGCCCGGGCCATTCAGCGCCGTGCTAATAAATCGTTGTAAGAAATAGTCGTCACTAACATTAAGACCATAACGCATTTGTTTGCCTGTCTCAAAAATTCTTTCGGACCGGGGTCCGTTGGATTTCCCGCGTAATAAATGTTTGGCAAAGGGGCTGAGTAAACTATAGGTGCCGTTGCCATATTGACATTATTAATACTGGGACTAGCCACGGGGGCTGACGCTGCGGCCATATTATAGTAAGGACAACCAGTGCTTTGCATTGTTTGAGACGGTACTGCAGAGCTATTTGGGGAAGCTAGAGAAGGTTGAGGGAAGTGAGAGCCCCCCTGACAGTTATTGTTCCCGCTAGCGACTGCAATCGAGCCTGGGTGACTAAAATTACGGAAAAAATTAGCATTTGGGTTTGCAACATTACTGTTTACCGGAACGTAATTTTGAGTTTGGTTTGATCTGGAGTTACCCGCAATGTTAGGTAATGTATTAGTGGCTAAAACAGACGCAGAGCTCCCTGGGTTTGGATTGGGTGGAGTATTTGGAACCACCACCGGTTGGGAGGTTGCGACGTTATTATGAGCTAACTGTAATTGGGTAACCAAAGCTTGGAGACGCTTTTGCTCGTCGGCTTGTTGGTTTAGCTGCTGTAGGATTTCCGTTAGCATTTCAGCAGGCAAAGGGGTGCTACTAGCAGCGTTATTTCCTACTGGAGGAACCGGAATACCTTGTTGGTTATTAGCATTAACCCAATTGGTCGGGGTTTGAGCCAAAAGTATTGGGTTAATCGGCTGGTTCGTTGCCGCAACCGAAGAATTAGGGTCAATTAAAGAAAGAGACATATTAGGTGGGTTACTGACCCCGGGTTGAGAACTACTATTCCCTGCTCCTGATGTCAAGGGGAGAGACCTATTATTTGCCCCTGTAGCGAGAGGGGTAGGAGAGGTACTCCTAGAGGGGGGTTACTACGACCAATAAGACCCATAGCTGTATTTTTACGATTAATACGATCGAGACTACGTTGTATACGGGACTGTTTACCAAATTCTATGTCAGCGGCGTCAAATCGACTGTAGTTATTTCTGTCCATAAACTAAATACCTACCTAAATTAAATTAAACGATGGTACCAAATGACAAAAAAAAATTGATTTACCTATGCTTATTAACGAAAAAGAATCAAACTTCCTATGTTACTAAATACCTATGCTACACTATCACCCTGTCAAAACCTAATCAGTCAAACAAATAAACTAATAAACAAAAGAGGGCAGGTCAATTAACTGCCAACTAAATTCAAAGGCCACGAGGGGATACTGTAATCAATTCCTAATTCAGCTTCATAAGTGGTAATGGCTTGTTACGTTACTTGATGGTTTCATCAAATTGTTCCTTATTTCTTGGATGGTTACTTTAAATTTCATGACTAATTAATCGCAATTAAATCAAATCAAATCCCGGCTGGGCCCCCATTTGTAAAGCTTTTTTCGACGACAGTCTCTGAGATAACGAAATAAAGCGAGAGAGCGACGCAAATCAGTCTTACAACTTAAATAACAAATACTGTGCCGGGTGGCTCGCCTACCTTTTTACTATTGGGGGGTGGCGTGTTAGGAGTAATTATTAAAAGAGCATAAGGCTTAGTCTAGGTGGAGTGGGATAAGTAAATGAATTAAGAGTTGCCATCATGTTTAATATGTGGATACGAGAGTACTCCAATAAAAGGGAACAATAAATACATTACAGTATGCCTTAATATTAAAATAAAATATCGCAATCAGTAAATGTAAAACGGGTCATGACTCCGAAAGTAAGTTAATTGCGCAAATAGAACAATGAATAGATATATATATACAATGGCTTCTGCGAGAACATGTTAAAAAGTAAAAGTACGTTACGCAAGGCGTCGGAGGTCGGTTCCTTATTCATGAGTGGAGCACGGTCATCGCGTAGTTAGCGTGTGGTTATTCATTACGCCGAAGAAGGGTTTTCCATACACCGGCTTAACTTGCGGCTATCCACTATGGGCTATTTGGCCTCTTTTTTATTAAGGTCTCCCTTAAATCATCCTCATTTCTTTTGCCGTTCGCAGCCAAATTTTGTGGCTCTTCTCTCGGAGTCCAAGTTAAGAAGTGTCTTTTTCTCTTTCACTTTTTGGAGTCTTCAACTCCTTGGTTCCAGGTAAAAGAAATGGGTCGTGACCCGCCTGGCACCATGATTCTTTTTATGCCTTTCCCAAGTTCCTTGGGTTCTTGTATTGTTTGTTTTGTTACAACTGGCTTCTCTTAGTCGTTTGCCAAGAGTAATTTCTCTCGCCACTCCGGCGACATAGGTTTCGCGCACACATATTTACAAAGCCACCACTATTTACACAATACACTATACTAAACAGTAGGTAAAAATGATTGCATGCATGGCAACTCTTACTTTTTCTTAGGGGATTAAATAAAAATCGGGACCGAAGGGGAAGGGGAAATCGCTAAGCCCAATAGGTAGGTCGTTTGGTACGGGGTATTCGGACGCCCCGAAGCGCTAATATCCCCGTCTCTCCGACACAGTGTCGCCTGGCCAAGCCACACCGGCTGAAGGGGGTAAAGGGAATTGGAATGTTGAACCCCCAATACCGACGACCAGCATCGAGATTGAGGATAGGCCTTGTGAATTTAAGATTTATAAAATCGGAGTTAAATTTCATTATTGAATGAATCAAATTTTGATTATTGAATGAATCAAATTTTGATTATTGAATGAATCAAATTTTGATTATTGAATGAATCAAATTTTGATTATTGAATGAATCAAATTTTGATTATTGAATGAATCAAATTTTGATTATTGAATGAATCAAATATTGATTATTGAATGAATCAAATTTTGATTATTGAATGAATCAAATTTTGATTATTGAATGAATCAAATTTTGATTATTGAATGAATCAAATTTTGATTATTGAATGAATCAAATTTTGATTATTGAATGAATCAAATTTTGATTATTGAATGAATCAAATTTTGATTATTGAATGAATCAAATTTTGATTATTGAATGAATCAAATTTTGATTATTGAATGAATCAAATTTTGATTATTGAATGAATCAAATTTTGATTATTGAATGAATCAAATTTTGATTATTGAATGAATCAAATTTTGATTATTGAATGAATCAAATTTTGATTATTGAATGAATCAAATTTTGATTATTGAATGAATCAAATTTTGATTATTGAATGAATCAAATTTTGATTATTGAATGAATCAAATTTTGATTATTGAATGAATCAAATTTTGATTATTGAATGAATCAGATTTTGATTATTGAATGAATCAAATTTTGATTATTGAATGAATCAAATTTTGATTATTGAATGAATCAAATTTTGATTATTGAATGAATCAAATTTTGATTATTGAATGAGTTAAATTTTGATGATTTGGGGATAGGAAGTTTATTACAGAATTTGAGTTACAACTCCCCCCGGACTGACTTCGAACGTTCTCGGTCGAACTGGACAATTACAAAATAAAGGTTCCATGAAGAACAAAACCAAAAAAAAAAATATTTAGGGGAAATTGACAAATTAATACATAAATAAGTGGTAGTTGATGAAACCAAACTACTGAATAAAAACAAATCTAATAACCAATTGAAACAAAATTGCGAAGAGATCTCAGTATTTACAAGTGCACAAAAAAACTAAATATCGATATATTCATATATAGTATGAAAAATAATTAAAACAAAGGAAAAAAGTCTAGCTAGCTTGTCTGGTTTTGACCTATCCAGTCAAGGGATCCCCAGGTCGTAGGGTACGACCATGAATAAAATTTGCTAGCACGTCGTCCTGCTCACTATCACTAGCTTCGGCTATGGACGGACAAAAATTGGATTCATTAAGGGTCAAATTCTTTCGCTCGACATACGGTTTCAGTTGAAAAATATGGTAGGTACCAAAAAGGACCTTTTTCGTGTCCACATTCGCCAACCTGTAAGTTCTTGCACTAAGCCTATTTGCTTTTTTGTAAGGACCCTCAAATTTTTCCGCTAGTTTAGCTGTGAAATTATCAGCAGCTTTGGAAAGGTGGTGTGTATGTTTCAGAACGAGGCCACCCTCTTCCAATTCGAAATCCCTGTGTCTTTTATCATAATTAGCTTTTTGCCTAATTTGGGCCTTCTTAATGTTCTGATAAGCTGTCTCGAAAGCTTTTTGGACTTTTAGAAGGACGCGTATACCATAGGTATTTTCAACTTCATCGGCGAAATAATTATTAAGATTTTTCGGGGTTATGAGACTGCACGCAGATCTTATTTCCCGACCAAACATCAGTTCGGCTGGAGTAAATCCAGTCGTTTCATGCACCGCGCTCCGGATTGCCATTGCATATTGTTGTAACCCTTCATCCCAGTCCTGATGGTTATCCGTGACGTAAGATGCAATCATTATACCCAAGATTTTATTAAATCGTTCAGTGAAGTTTTCCTGAGCACGATACAGGGAAGTGAATCTTTGTTGGATTCCTAACTCACTAAATACGTTTCGAAATATTTTTCCAACAAACTGTTCCCCGTTGTCTGAAACGACAGCGGAGGGTAATCCGAAGCGGGTGAATACCTCATCTACTAAATGTTTTACTATGGGCTTTGTGGTGGCGGAACGCAGGGGAAACACTTCCACCCACTTGGTTAAATAATCTCAAACCACTAAAATATATTTGAAACCGCGCTTGCTGCGGCTATATGGGCCCTTTAGGTCGACGGATATGAAACTGAAAGGTTCGGCTAGATCACTACATTTCATAAAGCCTGCGGGTAGTTGGCGGGAGATCATGTGTTTCTGGCATACTGAACAAGAGTTGCAGTATGTTAATACATCTCGCGTGATGCCCTCCCAAGTAAATTGAGTTAGAACCCTCTTTAAAGTCTTTTTGGAATCAAAGTGGCCAGCTGATTGAATGTCATGGCTTAAGTAGAGTATTCGAGCTTTCAGGGAATCGGGAGCCATAATTCTAAAAGGATCTCATTCAAGGTGTGATTTCCTAATCTCTCTATATAAAATTTCATGGCGAATATCACAAAAGGGAGCGGTCTTCTCTACCCAGTCTCTCAAGGGCTTCTCATCAGGTAAATTCCCGTTGTATAAATAAACTAATAACGGACCTTACTACCTATCCCCAAATCATCAAAATTTTATTCATTCAGTAATCAAAATTTAATTCATTCAATAATCAAATTCAACTCCGATTTTATAAATCTTAAATTCACAAGGCCTATCCTCAATCTCGATGCTGGTCGTCGGTATTGGGGGTTCAACCTTCCCAATTCCCTTTACCCCCTTCAGCCGGTTTGGCTTGGCCAGGCGACACTGTGTCGGAGGGACGGGGATATTAGCACTTCGGGGCGTCCGAATACCCCGTACCAAACGACCTACCTATTGGGCTTGGCGATTTCCCCTTCGGTCCTGATTTTTATTTAATCCCCTAAGAAAAAGTAAGAGTTGACATGCATGCAATCATTTTTACCTACTGTATAGTATAGTATAGTGTATAGTGTATAGTGTATTGTGTAAATAGTGGTGGCTTTGTAAATATGTGTGCGCGAAGCCTATGTCGCCGTAGTGGCGAGAGAAATTACTCTTGGCGAACGACTAAGAGAAGCCAGTTGTAACAAAACAAACAATACAAGAACCCAAGGAACTTGGGAAAGGCATAAAAAGAATCAAGGCGCCAGGCGGGTCACGACCCCTTTCTTTTACCTGGATTCAAGGAGTTGGAGACTCCAAAAAGTGAAAGAGAAAAAGACACTTCTTAACTTGGACTGCGAGAGAAGAGCCACAAAATTTGGCTGCGAACGGCAAAAGAAATGAGGATGATTTAAGGGAGACCTTAGTTAAAAAGAGTGGATAGCCGCGCGTTAAGCCGGTGTATGGAAAACACTTCTTCGGCGTAATGAATAGCCACACGCTAACTACGCGATGACCGTGCTCCACTCATGAAAAAGGAACCGACCTCCGACGCTTTGCGTAACGTACTTTTACTTTTTAACATGTTCTCGCAGAAGCCATTGCATATATATATCTATTCATTTTTCTATTTGCGCAATTAACTTACTTTCGGAGTCATGACCCGTTTTACATTTACTGATTGCGTTATTTTATTTTAATATTAAGGCATACTATTTGCTTTTTTTATTTTATTGCATTTATTGTTTCCTTTTATTGGAGTACTCTCGTACCCACATATTAAACATGATGGCAACTCTTAATACTAGTTCATTTACTTATCCCACTCCACCTAGACTAAGCCTTATGCTCTTTTAATAATCACTCCTAACACGCCACCCCCCAATAGTAAAAAGGTAGGCGAGCCACACGGCACAGTATCTGTTTTTTAAGTTGTAAGACTGATTTTCGTCGCTCTCTCGCTTTATTTCGTTATCTCCGAGACTGTCGTCAAAAATAGCTTTACAAGTCATTTCGTCGAAGTCGATCGTTTCTTCTAACGTGTCTTGAATCAAATCTGAGGTTGGATTTCGTGATTTGAAGTTAAAGAGAAGAGCGAAGGGGGTGCTTTTCGTGGCACTATGGTACGTGTTATTAATTCCCAATTGAATCTCGTACAAATGGGTATCCCAATCGCGCTCATCTTCTCTTATGCACATGCTGGCTATAGCAGGAGTTAACTGTCTATTAACTCTCTCTATCTGGCCGTTTCCACGTGGCGTTGCTGTCGCGTTTACGAAGTGTTTGACGTTCGACTTTTTACAAAGGTCTTTTATCACCCCACCTGAGTACGAAGTACCCTGATCGGTAATCAATCTCGTTGGAGCTCCAAATAATCCGATAATGTCTTCGAAAAAACGTGTGGTGGCTTGCATGCCGGTATCTCGAACGCCTCGTAGGATAGTGTACTTCGTAACCCGTCGATAGCTGCAATGACTTAAGTGTTTCCTTTGGTGCTACGAACGAACGGACCCAGGTGATCCACATGAACGGTATGTAGTGGCGTTCCTACTTTGTCTGGTTGCCTTCCAGCTGCTCGTTTTTGGAAGATGCATTCTAGACACGATGAAACGTAACGGCGAACGTACCGTCTTAGTCGAGGAAACCAATATAATTCCGCTACTTTCTTACACGTTTTGTCTATGCCTACGTGACCTATGTCATCATGGCAGTTCTTGACAATTCTCCATCAAGCTGCATCTGGTACGACCCAAAGTAGAATCGGTGCTTCGTTTTCGTTGACAATCATTTTTCGATATATTCGTCCGTTTTTTAAGATGTAATCTTCGATGAGACGAGTGTCTTCTTTCGTACGTTTCCCTGTCTTCAATAGTTGTTCCCTGATATAACGTAATTTTGGGTCGCTAAACTGGGCTGCCGTTAGCCAATCTTCCGTTTGAACTTCGGTGTGCATGACGCATAGGCCTTTTGCTATTTTCATTTCTTCGGCGTCCTCAAAGGGAGCTCTACTTAAAGCGTCAGCGTGAGCCATCCTTATTCCCGGTCGATGCCTTACTTCGAAGTCAAACTCTTGGATCCTCAGCCACCAACGACCAATTCGTGGGACTAAATGCTTCTTTCACAAAGTTGCTCGAACTGAGCTGCAATCCGTAACAACGGTGAATTTGAGCCCGATTAAGAAGACTCAGAACATTTCTAATCCCCATATAACCGCGAGAGTTTCCAATTCGCTTGAGTGGTAACGTGACTCTTCGCGGGTGGTTTTTCTACTAGCATAATAAAAGGGGTGAATTAACGTGTTTTCAGCGTCTTCTTTTTGCATGAGTATAGCACTGAGTTCAATTTGACTGGCGTCAGTGTGTACTTCGGTGATAGCGTGTGGACTATAAAGGGCTAACACTGGTCGGTCAGTTAACCGTTTCTTCAGGCAGGCGAAGGACGCTTCCTATTCATTCGTCCAAGTCCACTCGACATCGTTTCGTATGAGTCGTGATAGAGGTTCGGCTTGAACTGCGAACCCCTTTATGAATCGTCTAAAATAACTTGAGAGTGCCAAAAATCGTCGGACTTCATGTACGTTTTGTGGTTGTGAAAAGTCTCGGACGCATTGAATTTTCCGTTCTCCAGGTCTAATTCCTTTCTCGCTAATGTCGAACCCGAGGTACTCGATGTTGGTTCGCAGGAAGTAACATTTCTTTAAATTCAACGTGAGTTTGGCTTATCGGAAAACGTTTAATACCTCTTTGAGGTGCTCTAAGCCTTGGCCTTCGTCGATCGAGGGAATTAGCACATCATCTAAGTACGTAAGTGCTATGGCGTATCTAAGTGGTCCGAGCACAGCATTCATCATCCGTTGGAAGACTGCCGGACCGTTGCTCAATCCAAACGGGAGACGTAAAAACTGATAATGTCCGTCTGGTGTACAGAATGCGGTTTTCGGTTGCGATTCCTCAGCTACCGGAATCTGGTAGTAATCGGACATTAAATCTAGACTCGTAAAATATTTGTTACCACGTAAACGTTCTAGTTGGTCGTCCATTAACCGCAAGGGAAAGCATCCTTTTTCGTTATTCGATTTAGTGCTCGAAAGTCCACACAAAGGCGTTTGTCGCCCGTTTTTTTCTTGATCATCAAAATTGGACTTGAATACGGAGACGTTGATTCCGTGATTATTCCAGCAGCTAGCAATTCGGAAATTTTTTTCCGTACCTTTTCTCGCTCGCTGTAAGGCAGATGGTACGGTCGATACGTGACTGGCGTTGTTGTGGTTAATTCGATGTCCATTAGCGCTTGATCCGCTTCTACCAAGTTCCGTTAACTTATCGGCGAAACAGTCGCGATATTCGTTTAAAGTATTGCATATCCTCTTTTTTCGTTTCCGGAGATGCATTCGGATCGACGTTGATTTCGCTGATGGTAAAGAGCTACAATTCGTTTCGTTCAATGCTCAGCACATTGGCGTTTTCATTCTCGACGGCGGCTTGGCAAGGTGTCGCTCTTGCTAGATTTTGACCTTTGGCTATGGTCAACTCCGTACCTGAGACATTTATAACTGGCATAGTCGTATGGCCATCTTCGATTTGATACACCCCTTTTGGGATGCAGTACTCTGTATTCTTAGGTCGTCTGTCATCAGATCGATATATCCTACGAATTTAGGAGGGATTACCAATTTATTAATTGCGAATCTTTCGGAAAAATAAACAGTTTACTATTGTGGACGCTAGAGGGTCAACGGTTCCGAAGTCTTGTTTAAAGGGTATGAGAAGCTTCGTTTGAAAAACCTCCGATTTATATAGCAAAAGATAGAATTCATTTCTGTGATTTCAAAAATATCAAGCTTTTAATTCTCCGATTTCTGGTGATTTCGCAATATGCATTTGAAAATGCTTCAAATGAAATTATTTGAAATCGACTTTTTAAGAAAGGCTAAAACGTTTCCCTGTTGCCTGACGTCACATATATTTTTCACGCGAGATGATGCCACTCTCACTGCTATCAGACCCAGAGTTTAGACTGGCGAGAAGCTCTAGACGCGTATACCTCGCGCGTATAGGATTCCCGCGCTTTTTTTTCCTCACGTCATAGTGATGTCATCAAACAGGCGAACAAGCTCAAGAAGACAAAATTGTTGATATATCGAAACTGATTTTTCGTGATTTTCCAATTGATTTTAAAAATAGAAACTTTGGTTCAATTATATTAAAAACTTGATATTTGGAAAGTAGACTTGAAACTGTATTACATACCACTTTCATGCCAAAATATGATATGAAAATGTAAATTCGCATACCCTTTAAAAAATTCCTTATTTCCAAGACTGCTTGGTTCCAGGGGTTAACCAAATTTGTCTGATTGAAAAACTCCGGAAATCTCGCATTGTTCGGTGTGTTTAATTTAATTTTAAATTGTGATACACGGTGTAGCTTCGAGTGTCCGGAATTAGCAGCTCGCAAAGGTTTTTATCAATATTCTGTTATTACAATAATTTTGTGTCGAATCGACTTCAGGGATGCACTCTGAGTAAATGGGTATGACCTGAGTGCCTCATTTTCAGTGCCTTATTATTAATTCATAGAACTCAAGATTTTTTTCCAACATATCCCTGTTTTTTCACTTTATACATATTGGAATATTATAGACCAATAGTAGACCAAAATAAATGAATCTTCGTAGATCAATAAAAAGGCCAAAATAGATGAATCCTTGTATTAATTGAAGTATACTTTAAGTTCTTTATTGAAACTCTTTAGTAAAGTTAAGCAAATTGCAGTTAATTCAAGCTTCAGCCTTAAAGACAACTGCGTACCCTATCTTTTTAGCTACATCGTAGTATACTAGCCGTAATACTTGTAGTAGGCCTAGTTGTAGTTATTTTGGCCCGAATTTTCGTTTTAGTACCTCAACCCACTCATAGGTGGAACTGAGCTAGGTTAGAGATTTTATTTTAGTTAAAATTTTTCTTAGGCGGAGCCGGGAATCGAATCCGGGTCGATCGCGCAGCATCTACCACTGTACCATAAGGGCTTGACAGAAATAGCGAGTTTTCTTCGTTTAATTTATCTCTAAAGGGTCGGAAATGAGGGAGGACCCTATTTGTGGGGTCGGATACTTCTGAATTTGTCTTTAAGTCTTTATATTTATTTCCTTTTTATGTGCTAATTAAATATATAACGATGTGGTTACTATAAAGGCCCAGCCCTTGGGCCATCTTGTTTATGATATTTCGCCTTATTTCTATTTTATTTGATATTTCGAATTCCGGATTACATATTTCATGTGTCAGATTAAATGATTTCGAGGGAGTGTCTTCAGAGTATACAAAATACCCAGACACAATACGATAACAAATTATTTGTAAATTGTATTGAAAATTAATTTGGACCAAAACAACGGACCTCAATAAGTTGTTTGCGTGAAAAAACAAACTCTTTTCTCGCGTATAAAAACTCGCTCGTTGCTCGCTTGACTAAATAAAGTTCTTTCGAAATTGCTCTTTATGGAGTTATAATTGAAATATCAACTTTTGGGAAAGGTTCACAGGAATGATTTAAATCACGCAATTGCGTTGAATAAAGCGAAACTCAAGAGTTCAACTTCTTTCTAAATATATCGCGTCCAACCACATTAGCTAGATTTATTTTCTTAATTGCGAGGCGTAAAAGCGGACAAAGAAACGTTTTTGCGTCACGCGAAATTATTGAGTAAAGCCTTACCTTTTCAAGTATAGAAACATTAATCGAATACTGCACTTTTTCTGACCCACGGTTTTCGTCATAGCGCGCTGAAATCTATCACGAATGAAAGGTGAAGCTCATTCGTGGCCTATCATCTATCCATAAATTTTATGTTTAACTCCCGAAAGCAGCGTCGTTTAGCATATGAAGCCTGAGGAAAAAGCGAAACATTTTAGTTGTTTATTTTGGTATATTGTAATTAAAGCATTCCATGCCACTTTTTTAAATTCAAGAGCGTTTACGCGAGTGGTATGATTAACAAACCATTTTCTGTGATTTAACAAGTGCTGTGTATACCAGTCGCCACAGCTTCACTTCTTTTTATCAAGAGGACAAAATATAAGGTAATTCAAGAATTGATTAACCATAAGCCCGGTTGAATGATGCGCAAAAAATAACTCAAACTATGCAAGTGATTTTATGATAAACGGTATCAAAAGTCTATTGTAACCTATCTGAAGTGTGTTATAATCCCAATTAAGTCTAAAGATGATTCATATTTCGCAATTAAGTCTCGGGATGATTCACGTGTCCCAATTCAGTCTCGGGATGACTCACGTGTCCCAATTAAGTTTCGAGATGATTCACGTTTCCCAATTAAGTCTCGAGATGATTCACGTGTCCCAATTAAGTCTCGAGATTATTCACGTGTCCCAATTAAGTCTCGAGATGATTCACGTGTCCCAATTATGTCTCGAGATGATTCACGTATCCCAATTAAGTCTCGAGATTATCCACGTGTCCCAATTAAATCTCGGGATGATTCACGTGTCCCAATTATGTCTCGAGATGATTCACGTGTCCCAATTAAGTCTTGAGATTATTCACATGTCCCAATTTAGACTTGAGATGGTTCACGTGTCCCTATTAAGTCTTGAGACGGAGCCTCCGAGATATCTAGGCCCATGCCTATCGCGAAGCTAGAATAGTTTTTAACTAATTTGGTTCGCCGCGTTTTCTCACTTGGGGACGCTTTTAGTATCATAAAAATAACAGCCTCGTTACCCCGTCGACTGCTACAATTTAGGGCAAGGCATAGACGTAGAGCGGTAAAACCGAGGTCGCGGATAGTAAAGTATTGTTTTAGAAAATTTCCGAAGAGCTTTATTAAACAACAATGGCAAAGGATAAAAAAGGTAAGGTTAAAAAAAATTAAAGGTTACGAGGGAGTAAAAAATTGCTCTTATGGTTTAATAAAACTGTGAATAAAAAACTTTTTTTTTTACTAAAAAACAACATGTTAAAATCTCATAATTAATTTTGTTGTCCACACAATCTGAACGAAAGATCCAATAAAAAAATAAACAGCCCCTAAAACAATTACGTTAATTTAAAGTAATAGTGCCGTTGTTTAAAAATTATCTCAAATCTAAAGAAAACCTTACTTTTTTGAGAGTTTAAACTCATCTGATTCCAAAAATATGCTAGATCAATATTTAAATATGAGGGAAAACACAGAAAAGCGTTCCGAAAACTTGAAATTTGGGGGGCAAAAGCAAATTTGCGGAGAAGATTTTTGGCGTGTTTTTCTCCTTGCTACGTCACTCACGGCATCTTGCGGAAAAGCCAAGCGCGAGCGCACGAGACTCTCAAGTCTACTAATATATAATGTAGTTATAATTAAATATGTAATGCCGTAAATATACTATTATGAAAAAAAATCATAAATAGAAAATTAAAAAATAATAATAACGATGTCGATAATCGATCTCTCCCTCCCTCCCTCCCCCTCCCTCCCTCTCTTTCTCCCTCTCCCCCTCTCTCCTCTTCTCTCTCCCCCTCTCTCTCCCCTCTCTCCTCCACTCACTCCCTCCCTCCCTCCCCTCTCTCTCCCTCCCTCTCCCTCTCAGGGGGGAGTGAATAGCCCCTCGATAAAATTATTTACCTTTATAAATTTACTTTTCCCCCGTGTTAACACGCGTTCAACTTGAAGGTCAGGCATCCAAAGAAATAATACTAATTGTATTATGTAATACTGCAGTATGAGTGCACTTGTACTGTACTCCCCCAAATACGAATCCAATAGGATTCATAATTGACCCGACAGTTCGATTTGAACAATACGAAGACAAGTTCGGTCTGCCCCCGACAACCTTAACGAAACGTAGCCATATCCGTTCTTAGAAATTCAATACAATTTTTAAATACCCATCTATACTTAGGCAACTAATACACACTTTTACGCACTTTAACGCTTTTGCAATACTCAATTTGTTTTGGGTTTTAAATATATAATACCATAAATATACTATTATGAAAAAAATCATAAACAGAAAATTTCAAAAATAATAATAACGATGTCGATAATCGATCTCTCCTTCCCCCTCTCTCCCCCTCTCCCTCCCTCTCTCTCCCCCTCTCCCTCCACCCTCGCTCCCTCCTCCCTCTCCCTCTCCACATTTTTGGGGGCTCTAGCTGAAATGTTGTCCCGCTAATAGATTTCACTGAAACAAAAAAAATCTGCCAATCTATGGTTCACCATAGCATTGACCCCCTACGCCATTTGCCGCTATCTCTTGGTAACACGCTTACCACGTTTTAACATATTTGGTGTATGGCAACCGTCACGCCGTTCGAAGTTTACCCCTCGAATGGAGAACTTCCTTCAATGGCGGCTTATGCATGGTAGTCTACCTTGCCCTTCTCGTATGTACCATGTTCAGACTGAATACGTCACGCCCTCATGCCCGTTCTGTCCATGTGTTGGGTCTTTGGATCACATGTATCTTACTTGCCCTCTTTATGAGACAGTCTCCTCTGGCGTTTTTTTTTGGTTCACGAGGTCCGACATCACGCTCATGATGATGCTGATATCTGGTTCCTTCCCTTAGGCAAGAATCACGACTTTTGCAACCTCGCCTTTATTACGAGTTCCATAGCGCCATCCCGCACAATACCCTGAACCCCGTGGATTTTAAAAATATTGTTAACCGCTTTGTTTCCAGGCATCGTCGCCTCACCATTGCCAGAGTTTCTGCTCTACGCTCTGGGAGTGACGATCCTGAATCTCTAAACATTCATGGAATCTTATGTGGGATTTTTCGGTTCGCCAGTACCTTTCCCCCTAGCAAACTATTTTACCCCTTTTCTTTTGTTTATATTTTAAAAAACAGACAACCCCTTAGTTTTAATTTCTTAATTTAAATTGTTTATTTTGATTTGTAGTTTGTAACACTATAGTCATACATTGTAATTATCATCATCATATTGTCATACTGACAACAAACAAACTCCCTCCCCAATGCCTCTCTCTCCCCTCCCCTCTCTCCCTCCTCCTCTCTCCCTCCCCTTTCTCTCCCTCCTCTCCCTCCCCCTCTATCCTCCTCTCTCTCCCCCTCTCTCCCTCCCCTCTCTACCTCCCCTCTCCCCTTCTCTCCCTCCCTCTCTCTCTCAGGGGGAGTGAATAGCCCCTCGATAAAATTATTTACCCGTATAAATTTACTTATGCTGTAATTGTAATATTCCGGAGAATCGAAGAAAAATTTAGAGATTATTAATGGTTATTTTAAGAATTAAATTTGCCACTTTCATATTAATGAATGAAGTCTGGTGGAGTATACGACCCTAAAGATACGATGTCGCTAAATACCCCTACCTACAAATTCAGAAGTATCCGACCCCACAGATAAAAATTCAAAAGTATCCGACCCCACAGATTGAGGTACCCCACCCCTCATCACACCGACATTTTAGAGATAAAACTAAACGATAAAAACTCGGGGTTTCTATCAAGTTTCTATGGCTCAGTGGTAGAATGTCTTTCTACTGAGTGAGCGACCCGAGTTCGATTCCCGGATGCGATATCCGAGCCCAGTCACCCCTATGGGTGGGTTGTAATATAGAGTTCCTTTTAAGCTAAAAAATAACGATAACGAAAGTGAAAACTCCGGCCACTACTACTATTACTACTACCACCACTACTACTACTATTACTACTACGGCTTGGGTCAAACTAAGAGCCTCATCGTATACTACGTTGTGGCTTAAAATAGCTTGCCCTTCGAGAGAAGAGTGAAATACTGTTGGTGAAAATGGCTGGTAGATACTAAGCCTCCGTAGCTCAGTCTGTAAGGCGTTGCACTCTGGTGCCTGTATGGATACGGGGGTAGCGGGTTCGGTCCCGGTAGCGCCAGAAAATTAATTCTTCAATAGTAATGGAATATTTACAGGACCTCGTATAGATGTCGCTGAATTCAGTATTTCTAGCGGGAAGTTTAAAATGAAAGTAGCTCTATGATGGATTCTCAAAGGTCATATTAAAAATTGAGGGCAGAAAGGAGGGGGAGCAGACGCCCAGCCGTAAGGGGACAGAACAACGCTTTCGCGGTCTATAGACCGCAAAAGCAAAAAGAAAAAAAATTACCTAGCAAACGTTGTTCGTGCGGAAGTTGTAAGACCAATTGCAGGTACCGTGACAAAGCCACACTAACCGCACAAAATGTGTTTTTTCATAAATTTCCCAGTATCATTTCGAACAATGTAAAAATATCGGTGAAAGTTTGTAGTTCCTCGGACT